>NC_056728.1:1079437962-1079737962 GCF_019279795.1 Protopterus annectens
ATTATTGTGAGTCCAGGAAGAATTTGCTACGTATTTGCCATGTGTTTTGCAAGACCACATTGACCATGAGACTGTTTGATACATGTGTTAGCTGAGCAAAATAATATAATGAGAGACTGTGAATTGTGTAAGTTACAAGATTCTTTAATAGAGGTCACTATATTGTATAAGAAGTGAAAAACAAGGGCAATCATTTTTTAATAGAAAAAGAAATTCTCAAAAGTCATGATTATCTGTGGAGTAAGTAAAATTATCAAGCACAGAATTAAATAATTAAATGATGATAAAGATATAAGATAAAAATGAAAAATAAAGTCATGTTGATAGATTTGAAAATGTTTCCGAAACACATCTGAAGGCCTTTGCAGTGGTAGCAAACAACAAATGCATAAAAAAGAGTGCAGCAGAGTGTAAAGCCATAAAAAAGTGCAATATACAGTGAAGCTAGAGTATTCACAAGCTAGTCGGTTAGCAATGCCTGCAATAAAATAGACCATCACACACACAGTAATGCAGAAAAACCTAATATGGACCAAGGAGCACTATGAGCTTCTTTATGTAGAGATATTTGTCATACACCAACTATGTCCACTTAGATATGCAGCTGTACTGCAAACATTAGGATAGCAGAAATACCAAGCCGATATGTGGCCCACAGAAGGCAACATTCCAAGATGAAATTAAGACTGACATTAGTAGAACATCGTGGCGTGGCTGGGTATGGTTGGGAAAAATATACAATGCAATGCATTGTCAACACCAGAACTACAGTGACCAGAATGTAGTTAGCTAGTAGACAACACATAAAATATATGTAAGGGAGGGCATACACCAGAATAGGGAAGTTTTTTTGGGGGGGCAGATTGGGGTGACTCCAGTTTATGTATATATTTCTTTGTACATGATGAAGAGGAAAGGCAAATGAAAACGGGAGATTGATGCACACTTTAGCTAAGGAAGAAAGCACATAGAAGGCATACGGAGCATAAGCAAAACAGGGAGCGACTAAACACAAATAGCTTTTGAACAGGGAAAGGTAAGTATTCAATCATAAGATGGACGTCAATTAGAGGAGGAATGGATGCAACATTTATGAGCAGGTAAAGCCACTGGCCATGCAGGTATGTGAAAACACAGCCATACATGTGCACCCTTAAACATGCTACCATGCCTGACCACAGTAGAACTAGTTAGTGTGTGTGTGTGTGTGTGTGTGTGTGTGTGTGTGTGTGTGTGTGTGTGTGTGTGTGTGTGTGTGTGTGTGTGTGTGTGTGTGTGTGTGTGTGTGTGTGTGTGTGTGTGTGCATAACAGGAGCAGGAGCTTATTGATTAGTGACCAGTTATATGGCTCAGCCATGTGTGACGTTTGAGAGATGAGGCTGCACAAACACTGTTTGCATGTTCATGGATGCTTACTTGGTTATTGATGTATGATGATCTTAAGAAACCTAACCTTACTTTCCCACGGTAATCTGTCTCTCACTTATTTTGTGTATATATAGAAATAGTCTTGAGGTGGGCAGAACAATTCCCTTTCCAGGTAGGGCATGTTTGCTAAAAACAAGGCTGAATGTGTGTTTTCCCATCTATTTTTCCAAATTGCATTTGAGCAGAGCACAAGAAATATTTTGGTTTGTGTGGAGTGGAAGATGGTTCCATACAAGTGGTATTCTCTGTCATATGTATTGTAATTCTGTTGCAAAAGAGATTTAGACTGCTGGAGCAGGTGTTCATATGACCACTGGAGTTGTGAATGTGCAATATGTCTGAAAGGATAGGGTCTGTAGAGGTTCTGTACTCAAGGCAGAGGTTACCTCAAAGTAACTTGCAAGACACTGAGAAGTGGGACAAGACTTTGAGATGGCCTGTATAGGTTTTGTGATTTAGGCACTTGTGTCTTGTTGAGAGAAATCTTTGAGGTCATTACAGTTGTGACAAGTGTTTAGGCAAGTACATACACAGGAAAGGATATTATATTCAATAATATGCCTAATGAGAGTCTAGTGCAGTAGAATGCTTTATATCCCTGGACCTAGACACCATACCATTAGATATAAGCTATGCAAAGAAAAAAGACTTCCTTAAAATAGTGGATATATGGTGGTCAAAGGAAAGTTAATTGTTTACATAGGTTTCCAGATCCCTGACTACAAGATTAGCTTTCATGAGTATGTTGTCAGTGTGATACTAACAAAGGTAGTCATGCTTGCCAAATGATACTGTTACATGCTGCTTGGCATTTAGTTTTAGTCCATGATTTTGACACCTGCTATTTGCTTACAAAAGTCATTCCTGGAGGATCTTGGTGTCCTATAGACAGTTTATGATGGTACCAAATTTACAATCATTTGCTAACCTGGTCAGCCATAACCCTTTAACATTTGCTTTAACCTCTTCAATGTAAATGCAAAGAGAAGTAGCCCAAGGCCTGACCTCTGGGATATACCACTAGTGACAGGTCTTTTGATGGATGTTGAACCACCCACCCTAATTTCCTGAGTTCTATTTCTGAACCAATTTGCTAGTCAATGAGTTACATAGGGATTTACAATTAGAAGGGAGAGTTTATCTACAATATCTGAGTGTAAGATAGTGATGATGAATGCCTTTGCAAGGTCTACATATGCTGTGTGTACTGATATGAAGTTACCAGGTTGAATAGGTAGGTAGGTAAGATTACCCTCGTTGAAAATGAACTGGTTTGGGTTTAGAGTTTGTAGGTTACCTGTGTCCTTTTTTTAGTAATTCCGTAATGATCCTTTCCAAACTTACTGATGGACCTAAAATTACCTGGATCCATTGATGCCCCACTTTGTGTAAGGGAATGAATGTTGCTATTCTCTATTTTTCCAGAATGAACCCTGTTTTGGAGGCTGTTACTGAATAACCTTTGTAACGGGTCTGAAAAGACTGGTTTCAGGCTAGCCAGTAGGCAACCCAGTATTATACCAGGCCTCATCAACATAGTAATCTTGGCCTTTCATATCACCTTGAGGACTTGCTTTTGGGAGATTTGAGGGTAGTTTTAGTTGAGGGTATGTGATCTGGTAATATAGGAGGGGAGGAGTGGGAAGTTTGAGCTAAATTTGTCTTCTAGTAGATTGGTTATATTCTCTGGGTCTGAGTATGTGATATAATTTACTGTTAGCTTTGCACAGTCCTGGCATTATTTTTGAGATTTCTAACACAGAGAAAGAAGGCTTTGTGATTACCTTTCATCTGAGTGGTTACTTTTACATCATATCTGGCTTTGACTGATTAGATTGAGGTCTGGAGTTTCCTGTTACGTTTAGCAGGAGCATTCTGGCATCTTGAAAGATCGACTTGTGTTTGGATGCAATGAGTTTTTTGTTTTTTCTTTTGTTATAGAACCTATTGATATTTGGGTTCCACGACAGGGGATTATTTTAAAATTTGATTAATATCCTTGAATACCATCTGGTCATGCGGTGGTGGTGCTGCGGTAGCATTGCCGCCTCACAGTTAGACGTTGCCCGTTCAATTCTCAGAGCGTCTTCTGTGCAGAGCGTCTTCTGTGTAGTGACATGCGTGAATGGGCGTTCCTTCTTTGAAGGTTGTGCATTAGGCCTGGCAAGCCAGTACGTAAAAATCTACTGCCAATCATTAGCGAACTGGAGTTCCGCTGTGACGACCCCTAACCGGGAAAAGCCGAAAGACACAAACAAACCATCTGGTCATCTTTCTCAAACCAGGGACAACAATCCTCATGTATGCCTCCTCCATCATGCCATCAGTTTGTGATAAAGATCAGCCGTAGTGAGAATATGAGCTACCACAACCACTCCTTCCAGACTCCTTCCTCACTGAGCAGGAGGCCCATCTGATGACTCACTGGTGTCCAGTTTTTAGGCTCTCTGTCATCTCAGATGGACAAACTCTAGTGGTGGTTTGGTAACAAATGAAAAAGACATAAAACTGGGTCAACATTTATAGTATACAACAGTCAAAATGAAAAAAAAAAACAGTGGAAAGTAAGACACAATATACTTATCTGATATGCAAGATAATGGCCGTATCTCTATTACACCACATGAAATCCTCACTTCCCCTGTGTGTGTATGTGTGTGTGTGTGTGTGTGTGTGTGTGTGTGTGTGTGTGTGTGTGTGTGTGTGTGTGTATATATATATATATATATATATATATATATATATATATATAAAAAATAATAGAGTCAAGCCATATTCATAGCACATGTGACCTATCAAGGGTAATCCATCAACATCAAGGATCAATATCTCAAACCTCACCCATCACATAACTCCCTGCATTATGTAACACAATTCTGTCATGCAATAATTTCACATCATTATAGAATCTTTCTATGAAGTCGTAAACCATACATACAGAAACAGCAGTCAAGCAATATTCAGTGAATAATGCATGGAGAGTGATATATATATATATATATATATATATATATATATATATATATATATATATATATATATATATGTATATATGTATGTATATATGTGTGGTGTGTGGTGTGTGTGTGTGTGTGTGTGTGAATCACCAGGAATCCACAGTCACTCATTCACTGCAGTACCAGGCAAAAGGCCCACAGACACTCATTCCAATAATCTGATAATATGCAATGCATCAGAGTCACACAAGTACTTGCAACTTTCACAGGTATGAACAGACAAACAAAGAAAAGCCTTAGGGGAGCATGATAGGTCTGCTGTACAAACCAGACACTGTTACCATTTTTTTGTTGTAACTACACAATCAACAATGCTATACAATAATAAAAATGAGTTATGCTATGGCACATATTTAGCACTGGCATGTTTCTGCTTGTATATAGTGATCAGCGATTGATTTAATTTATGTACAGACAGTAACTAAAATGCATGTAGAGCTAAATATTATTATATATCCTACACTATTACCAGGCATTGTTATATATTATTTATTTATTGACATTTGATTGTTGACATTTATTGACCGGGAAAGTCCACTGGGCTTGGGACCCATTTTCAGTGCAGACCCGGGGAGAAAAGCTCCAAGTTGCATGAAAATCATTATATGAATTTGTAAGGAAACAATTACTTATAAAGCAAGTGAAATAATACAGAAAACTATCTAAACAGCACATATGTTGCAATAAGGCACAATACAGTAACAATGGAAGATTAGCATGTAGGAAAATTAAATACAGAAATATTTAATAATACAGATAAACAGTTAGAAATATTTAAAAATAAAGCTCAATTTTGGGGGGTGGGTAGGAAAAGGGAAAGGTAAGTGTAGTGGGAGGGTAGAATTAGAGAGTTAAACTTAAAGGTAGGATAGGTATCGTTAGAATCTTATAGCTAGGTGGTGGGTATATGTAGATTATAGGTGGTATATATTTAATGGTAGTATTAAAAGTAAAAAGTGACAGAAGAGAAAATGTGTTAAGATAGTTGTATAGATGTGTGGACTAGGATACTAAGGATTAGGGATAAACAGTATGACATATACAAAACTATATTTGCTATGTGAAACAGTTGTGCTAGATTAAGGAGCCTGCGGATATGTGTTGCATGTGCAGCTGGGGTTATCAGTGAGTTGCTGTTTTAGTTTTCTTTTAAAGGAGATTGTGTTGTCTAATTCTGTAACTGATGATGGGAGGGCATTCCACAGCTTAGTTATGGAATGGGAATAGAGGCAGCTACCTGCTCTTTTAGGTTTTGATACTTTAAGTAGGTGTTTGTTGTTAGAGCGTAGATTTTTGGATGGGATGTAAAGTTCAGTGATATTTTTTAGAGAAGGGCAACACTCGGGTTTATAAATGAGTTTATGGGCAAAGATAAGTTGTGTGTAATGTAGGTAATGTGCAAATTCTAGCAAGTTTAGTTCTTTAGTGGCCTGGAAATGGTGGGTGCGATTTGGTTGGGCTGATGTGACTTTTGCAATCCTATAATAACAGGGCTTCAGTTTGTGTTGAAAAGAGTTGTGGAGACTGGTGAAGATAGGAGACCCATAGAGTAAGGTTGGAAGGAGAAGACTTTTTGAAAGTTTTATTCAGATGGATTTGTCTAAGTATTGTTTGTTTCTGTAAAATTTGCCTAATTGGGAGTGAGTCTTTTTTATTGCGTTATTAATATGCAAGTCAAGGCTAAGTTTGCTGTCAATAGTAATTCCAAGCAGTTTGGCCTGATTTACTAACTCTATTTAGGTTTTGTTCATGGAGAATATCGTAAAGTCTGTAGGAACAGGTTTAGATGCAAAGATGAATAGTTTAGATTTATTAGGGTTAAGTAATAGCTGTGATTGGTTTAGCCAGAGTTCTATGGATGTAAAGGCTTTTGGAGGTCAGAGAAGATATTGGAGGTACAGATTATAGTTGAATCATCTGCATATTGTATGGTAGTACAGTCAGAGGGAACTTTATGTAGGTCATTTATAAAAATGTTGAATACTTGGGGTCCTAAGATTGACCCCTGGAGCATTCCTATGTTATTTGGAAGAAAGCTAGAGAGGTTATTCTGCCATTTTACTGATTGCTGTCTGTTTTCCAAGTAACTAGTGAACCAGGTTAGGGTGGCATCAGAGCATCCTAGTGATTGCAGTCGCTGGATAAGTTTAATATGGGAGACTGTGTTGAATGCTTTTGAGAGATCCGGTAACAGGACTGATGTAAGTAGGTTAATATCTAGGGCGTTATAGATGAAATTTGTGAAGGAGACTAGAGCAGCAATGGTACTGTGGGAAGGTCGGAAACCATGGTGTGAAGGGGATAGTAGGTTGTTGTTGGTTAGATATTCAACCAGTTGTTTGTGGATGCATTTTTCCATTATTTTAGATAGAGGGGATAATATGGAAATGGGTCTAAAATTAGATAGGTCATGAGGGTTTCCACCTTTATGAAGTGGAGTGATTATTGATTTTTTTCGGAGCTGGGGGACTGTGTGTTCTACAAGTGATCAGTTTATAAGGATACTTACTGGGAAATCTATTGCCTTAGCACTGATTTTGAGGTATTCTGGGTGGGAGATTATCAGCGGATAAGGAGCCTGGTTTCAATTTGCCAGGTAATGTTTGTATTTGAGAGGTTGCTACAGGTTGGAAGTAAAGGATGGTATGGAGCTGATATTGCCTTGAGGTATGGTGGATGGGTTAATGGTGGTTGGGGTATTGCCTGCATTTACTAATGTAAGGATAATATCAATAAAGTTTTTATTAAATATTTCACTAATTTCATCTGGGCTTTTGTCTGAAATGGAGATGGGTTTTGGGTGCTGCCAGGATTTAGTAATGAGTTGACAGATTTCAGGAAAAGTCTGTGATTATTGCTGTGGGTGTTTATTTGTTGGGTGAAGTAAGTCTTTTTCTCCTGATTAATGGCCTGTTTTGCTTTGTTTCTAAGTATTTTGAAGGTGGTTTCGTTGGGTAGGGTCTTATCTTTCCTCCATTTGTGCCGTGCTCGTTCTCTATTAATCAGTAGTTGTTTGGTTGATTTAGATAGCCAAGGAGCATGGTTATGTTTAACTCTCTTTTTTCTTATGGGGGCTATGGAGTTAAGGGTATCTAGAAAGATAGTACTGAAGTAATGTACTGCTTCATCAAAGGGAAGATATTTCATTGGGTTCCAGTTTAGTATTTGCAATATGTTGCAAAAGTGAGACTGGCTAAAATTGGCTAGATTTCTGATATATTTGTATGAATGAATGCTTGGGGTGGAGGCTGATAGTCTGTGTTTCAGGGCTGGTAAGTGATCACTTAGTGTGTTGGGAAGTGTGTTGGGATTGGAGTAGTATTGTGGGTGGGATACTAATATCCAGTCTAAGGTGGATTCAGGGTGACTGTTTGTTGTGTGTGTTGGAGTTTGTATAAGTTGTGTAAATTTGAACAGATTGATGGAGTTTGTGGAGTTGTTTGGTGTTAGTTTAAGCCAATTTATATTAGCGTTACCGAGGATAAAGGTTTCATTTGAGATGTAGTGGTTAGACCATGATAGGAAGTATTCCAGTGTTGGGATATTGGGATCTGGAGAAATATAGATGATGGCAATAGATATTTGTTTATGGTTGTTGAAAAATAGTGATGCTAATAGGATTTCCATATTATTGAAGGTGGGAACTATTTTTGGGTGGGATATTATGTTTAAGTGGATATGGTATATTAATGCTATGCCTCCCCCCTTTCTTATGAAGTCTATCTTTTCGTAATATCTGATATCCAGGGGGAAGTATTTCTGAGTCTGATATCTGGGGTTTGAGCCAGGTTTCTGTTAGAGTAACTATATCAGGTGTATACTGCAAAGACATGCATGGAAGTCTGCAACGTTGTTGCAGATACTACGGATGTTTAACTTTACAATGCAAACGTCTTTTGGTGTTTTCACTGAGAGTGATGTAGAGTTGTTAATATGTTCGGTGGGAGACAGTCCAGGGTTTGGATGAATATCTCCACTTTGCCATAATAATGTGAAGATAGTGGTTTGGATTGTGGATGAAATGTAGTTAAGTATGGAGTATGTGTATGAGATGTATAATTGTTTGATTTTAGTTATATTAAAATGCAGTTTGGTCTGGAAAGTGGCGTTGTCTCTGTGATTGAAGAGTGATGGTGAAATATCAGAGTAACTATTTTGGGATGAGTTATGGTATATGTATGCTGTAGTTTTTGCTGGGGTTAGATTGTGTAGTGTGGTGTTGTGAGAAGGGAGGTGGTAGAGAGTAAGTAGGTTGAAGAAGATTAGGGATGTTACTAATATTAGAGTTAGAGTGTGCATGATGTGAGATGTAGGAGGGTTTTAGTTGTTTTGGGTGTGGGAGGTGATGAACTCAGGGGGGCTTAGAGCTTATGAGGAGGTTGGAAGGATTGGCCTATGAGGTATAAAACTAGCGATAGTGGGGGCAGGAGGGAATTGGGGGCAGGGTAGTGAAGCGGAGTGGGTGGAGCAAATGGAGTGGGCTCACCAAACACCTGCAGGGCTGAAATTGAAAAAAACTATAAGTGGAGGACTAAGAAAAGGTATGTGGAATCAAGCATTTAACTTTATTGACTGGGGTTATCAATGATAAACTTATGGGAGTTACTCTGCAAAAAACCTAATTAATAGGGTTGGGTAGGTATTGTAATAAGTTTGCAGCAATTATTTAACAGGGATAAATAAGTTACTGTAAAATATTAGTAAGCTGTAATCTAGGGAAGTAGCACCATGTAGTGGTGACTAAGAAAATTTTAATTTAACCAGATATTGACCGGAGCTTAGGTCAGGGTCAATTTTGGGACCCCTAAATGTCGTGCACACCTTTCAATTAGAGAGAAAAAAAAGCTCTAATCTGTAATTATGTATATAACAACAGTATTCACGTATGCAAAAAGATTTAAATTGTAGCCTTGTTGTTCGTTTTCTTTTAGTGTGAGACCTATCCCGTAGCAAGCAAGCAGTCAAACTTTAATTTTGTTTATGTCCTGGAAGGGGGGAGGATCTTCACAGAGAAAATGTCTTGTAATTACCTATGCGAAAAGCTTTAAATGGTAGCCTTGTTGTTCATTTTCTTTTAGTGTGAGACCTGTCCTGTAACAAGCAAGTGGTCAAAATTTATTTTTGTTTATGTCCTGGAAGGGAGGGGGGATCTTTAAAGAGAAAATACCCTGTAATTGCTATTAGTGTGCACAACAAGTAGATGGGCTGTGGAGTGAGTGGCTTGTGCATGTTGGGGTTAAGCAGTTTAAAGATGACTCCACAGGATGCAAATGAAGAACGAATTTGGCCTGTGATTGTAATAATGTTGGGATATCGCAATTTGTAGACTCACAATTTATTTAGCAGCATACAGTGCCATCCATGCATAACAGCATGCGTAAAAACATATTGAACTGCACAAATATATGTACATATAAACATTATAATTTAGAAAAGGAGAATGTTAGCTATGGGTACACACCTGCATTCATAATACGTAGCCACAGTGAGTTGCATTTTGTGTGGTACAATTCCAGAGAATTCTCAGAATATACACCTCAGTGATGTTATGCCACATGTACTGTGACTTTGTATATTTGTTGGCCACTCAGACACAGCAATAGTAGCTCTTTGGCTATTTAAGCAAGAAGTGACAGAACAGGATTAGACAGAAGGAGGGTTGGGGACCAGTATGGGCAAAGGAACTGAGAAAATTAGAGGAAAAAGGCAAAACACAGGTGGATATCAGCAGACATTTTCAGATGAGCATAGACAAGTATGCTGAGCTCAGATTAAGGGGATGGGAGAAAGTATGCGATACTGTTAAAAAAAATGGAAGGAAGTCAAGTTGGGAGGACAAGTGCAGACATATGATGAAGGGAGACATGGCCAGAGACCTTTGTAGTATATAACTTTACGAAAGGAGCACCTTAGCTTAAAATATCTAATTAAAGTATGTGTCATGTGATTAGATTATCTGAACAATGACGTGGTTCATAACTTCAAAGGAGGTTACTAGGCTAATGGCCCAAGAGCTCTTACAAGCCTAGCCATATTTATCCTGAGTTGCCCCAGTTGTTGATATTTAGATGAGTGAAGTTTGCAGAAGTAATAGTCTATGGTAGTTAATACTGACTTCCTCTGTCCAGGAGGGACAGGGGCACCACCCCAGGAGTTAATTTGCCATCATCCATTCATTGATTTAGGTTGTGTTTGAAAAGGGTCAGGGAGGGGCTCTGTTTTATGTAAATTGGAAACTTGTTCCAGAGAAGAATCCGTCACTGGGAGATGTATCTATCTCTCTAGCATGACCTGTTCATGTCAGAGGCTAGGTTAAGATCCCTGGAGCAAGTGACCCTCATGTAGTTTGATTAACAAATGAGTAGCATTTCTATCAGGGCTGGGTCAGATACTGCCCTGAAAGCCAGGCACAAGTTACCCCTTAGTAACCTGTAGGAGGTAGAATACAGTGACAGGGCTTTCAGTCTTTTCATGTAAGACTTGTTTTGTGTACCCTGTTATTTCTTGGGGAGAAACCTCTGTGGCCTCTCCAATTGTTGCAGATCTCTACTGAGTTACATGCAAAAGGGAGCATTGTAGTCAATTATTGGTCTAATGAGGGCCAAAAATAATAGAATTACGAGATCCCTAGATCTAGATGCAATGCAATTACTTATAAGCTGTGCCAAGTTGAAGGATTTCCTTACTTCTGAGGATATGTGGTGGTAAATGTTCAGATTGCTATCAACCTAAGTACCCAGATCACATACCACTGGGTCTACAGTTGGGGGGAGTGCTGTCTATAATGTAATTAGCAGGCATGTCAATTTTTCCAAAGGGAATAATAATTAATTTTTTTGCATTTAGCTTTAATCTGTGGCTTTGTCAGCAATCATTTGTCTGCCGTAACCTTGTCTGCAGTATATTAACATCATTGGGGATTCAATGATTGCTCCCAATTTGAAATAATCAGTAAACCTGGTCAGCCACAGGCCATTCAAATTTACTTGGACTGCTGAAAAATAAACTCTGAATGGTAAGGAGTCCAGCACAGAACCTTTTGGTAAACCACTGCTGACTGGTCTTTTGCTATATGTGAAGTCAGACACTTTGACAGTATTTGTCCTGTTGGTAAGTCAATTGGCTACCCATCTGATAATGTAGGGGTTAATTCCCAATTGATAGAGCTTCTCTATAATACCCGAGTAGGGATTGTGTCAAATGCCTTGGCTAGGTCAAGAAAGACAATATGCATGATCTATCTTTAATGAAGCCGTACTGCTTTGGATCCAGAGTTTGGAGATTACCTATGCCCTTGTTAGTAAGGTCAATAATGATTCTTTACATGGCCTTACAGATGATGCTAGTCAAGCTTATGGGCCTATAATCTCCAGGGTCGGTTGATGGTACCCCTTTGTGCAAAGGGATTACTGTTGCTGTCCTCCATTCCACTGTAACATAACCTGTCCTCGAGCTGTGGTTAAACAGGGATCCAAGTTGGTCTACTAGGTCATGTTTTAAGTTGTTTAACAGCAACCAGGGATGTTGTCTGGATCTACTGATACCATGATTTTGGACTAGGAGAGCGCAGAAATGATCTGCTCTCTGGAGATAATAGACTGAGGAATGGTGGCAGGTATACTTTGGGGGATGACTGGAGGGGATGGGGGGGAGTGATGTTTTCGCCAAATCTGTCAGCTAGCAGGTTGGTTTTACCTCCAGTTGAGTATGGGAGGGGGCCACCCACAGCCAGTTCAGCATATAGCTGTGTATTCCTTTTTAGATTTTGGATGTAGTCAAAGAATGCCTTACGATTATTCTTAGCTAGGGAGGCTATTTTTGCTTCATAATTAGTTTAGAGGATGTGACAAGATCTATAATTTGTTTGTTTAAGCTAGAGAGTGATTTCTTCCTCTGCTGAGCCTGTTCCCTCTTGTTCTTGGACATTAGTTTCTTTCTCTTGTTGTATGGCCTGTTTATACTAGGTGTCCACCAGGTTGACTTGTTTTTTTTTTTCGGCAAGATCTGGTTTTAATCTGATCAGCTGACTCTCTGCAACTGCTTAAGTGATTATAGAGGGCATTGGAATGCACCTCTGTGTATGAGTTCATGTTATCTGTGTTTGAGGGGGCTTTGAAACTTCTTATACCATCATTTAGAGAAGGTAATTTGTCTTAGAAAAATTCTTAAGCATTTTTGAGCTTGATAGAATTTCTAGTCTTATAATTACATTGAACGAGACTGATTTATGTTCCGATCTTACTAGGGAGAACATCACACAGGGGGGGGGGTACAATGCTCTCCCATGTTAGTGAGTACTATGTACAGGACATTTGAGCCCCTTGTGGGTGTGCCGACTAGCTGTTCCAGAGCATTTGCATTGACAAAGTCCAAGAACCTTTGAGCCAGCATGTTTGTGTTAATGGTAGGATAATAAAAATCAGCCATGAGTGAAGTGTTGGGCTCAAGTGACTCCAGCAAGTCCAGCTATGCAGTATGCATTTCCTGTTTCTTAGTGGGAGACGTATGGCTAGCTATGATGTGGTAGGGGGTTTTGCCTATATTTAATTGGACATGGAGTAGCTCAAGAGGGTCATACTGTTTGACCAGTCTTGAGGTGTACTTATCCTTAATGAAGATGGATACATCTCCTCCCTTGGCTCTTTAATGCTCAGTTTGTGGTCTGACCATGTGGAAGGCATTATAATCCTGCATGGTCAGGGTGCTTTCTGCACCTTTGAACCATGTCTTAGTGGCTGCATAGACATCAGCATCTTCCAAAGTGAGGACTGTTCCCAAGACCCCTAGCATTAAGCAGCAGTACCTTGAGTTTATCTAGAGAGGATTGTATTATGTTAGGAGGTTGGTTATTTTGACACTGCCTATAAAGGCACAATAGTGGTGGTGAATGCCTTTGCCAGTATCTGAAAGCGTAGAGGAGATAGGTGCATACCATATCTGGCAAAGCAGTGTGGCCTGTTGACCATGTGTTCCCAAGCTCACAGATACTGGATCCCCTTGGTCTACACCAGAAGCTAAGCCAATTGTTAAAGTCAATCACTTTTTGTTTGTATTGTGGCATCATACTTGGAGAAGGTAGAATGCTGCTTAAGGCTAGGCTTATACCTGCCTGTGATACATAATCTGAGAGCTCAGCCATGTTTCTCTTCATATAGTCCAGTGAGGTACATCTTAAGTCATTCCCCCCATGTGGACTATGACGGGGTCATACCAGTATTTGTGGACGAGTGACTTGAGTACTTGAGTGACTTGAAGGATCCTGGCACCTGACAGGCAGTGACCCGTAACCCTTTCCATATCCAGCCTGGTGAGAGGAACATCCACGTGTCTCACAATGGAGCCATTAATGACCAATACATTAGGTTTTGTGGTGTTACGCATTATGCGTTTATTTGTTGAAACACTAGTGTGTTTATTATTATGTGTTGTGGTTGTTTTTTTGCATTGTTATGTGTGCAAGTGGTTTCCGTTTTTGAGGTCTCTAATTTTTTGGTAAGTTACTCGTGAGTACCTCCACATAAATGGATTGATGTCACATCCTTATTTAGTGTGGGAAGTGTGTGTGTGCTGACAACCTGTTTGGCATTCAATTTGTCCTTATGTGAGAGTCTTTCTTTCAATTTCATAGTATAACTACATCTCTCACATCAAATATTTGTTTGTTTCAGGAGTAAGTGGTTGTCAATATACATGAGACAATTGCTACATTGCCTCAGGATGCCCATCTCTATCATCCTGACTAGACAGATGATGGGAAACTGCCCATCCATGATAGCAGGCTCTTACTGTATATTTTATTAGGGAAGGGAATGGGTTAATTTGACAGCACTGTGCTGGTAACTGTGAGACTACAGGAAGGACCTATACTTTGTGTAAGCTATGGTTGCTCAATAAGGCAGTGCTGCTCAGTGCACAACTGAGTTGCTGCTAAAGCAGCAGGAAAGCTTGGAAAAGTTTCACTAAAAGTGAAAGTGAAAAAACCCAGTACAAAAATTAGCATTTATAATATCACCTACCAGGAGTAGAATCTTAATCTTTTTTATTCTTACATTTACCCATAAACACTTTCTGGCACTAAAGTTTTAAATGCTGCCCATAATAAGTAAATAACTAGCGCAACTACTTCAGGTTTCACTCTTTCGACAAAGTGCTTCAAATGTTGAATAGATATTTTATTGCCTTCTCTTCCAGTTTCACATCTGACCACTTGGATTATTAATACTGAGTTTTATCCTCTCAGACTGTTTTGTCAGTTTCTAGCTATGGCTTTTCTGTATTCTTTTATTTTTCACAATATTCGCACTGTGCACATTCTCATGACAAACTATGTTCAGAAATAACTTACGTACATGGCTGTGCAATGATGCATAAATCTCTTTGATTGCAAATGTTCTTTCATAATTGAATAAGTGTATTTGCCACCAATTTTGCACACTTGAATTTCTATTTTAGCAGACCAACAGCTGCTGCATGAAACTTTCTCTACAAAGTATTTGGCTGCCTTGCCACCCTTTTGAAATATTTGAACTTAAGTTTACTATTTTTGCATTCATTTTTGTCCTTTCTGTCTTAGTATCAACAAACACCCATCAGACACGTCCATGCTCTCTTTTTTGTTGTGAGATAATAGTTTCACTCATTCTGTTTATATGATTCAGTTTTCTTGGTATCAGATTTAATTTCGTCACCAGCCTTCCTCTTATTAGATCATTTCTGAAACTATATAGAAGTCAGCTTCACACTAACGAATAGCATTCTGTTGCAATTTTTTAATTTAATAATACAAATATCAATAGATCCTATATGACCTTGTATCTTTGCAAAGAGCAAGTGATGAATAGCAGATTCTTTCTTAGCTCACACTAACACAGCTCTTTGAATCATCATCAAAATAATTTATTTTTTACTTTCAAAATTCAAACGCACTATACACTTTCAAGGTTTCTTCACCTATGACATACAGAAATGCAGCATGCTGTAACTTTGCACTCATCACATAGATTCCACTAGCAATCAGCAGCAAATTGAATTTCTGTAACAAGTTCCCTTAACAGTTCTCGGGTCTATATTAGAAGCTTGAAGCGACGTAAGAGCGGGGAAAAAAATCGCTTGGCCGTTCTCTGGACTTTGCTGTTTTCTCCACTGTGGTGTGATCTCGGAGTTGGTATATTTAAGTTTATTTTGTCTTTATAATTTTTTTTTTTGGAACAGTGATTTTTTTCTACCCTGGGGAAAAAAATCACTATTCTGTAACTTCACTCTTTTCAGACTTTGGATTTTACGTGCAGACGAAAGAGCGTTTGCTCTTAAGTCGCTTCGCTCTTCTAATATAGACCCCAGTTCTCAGACTTGCACTTGAACCATTCCTAAACAAAAGATAAACATTTTGTTTCTACAACTTCATGCACTGTGTACCTGTTTTGCAATTTGTGAATGTTGTTTCTTCAGTTTTGATGCAAAGTAACATTTGATATATTAGAACAAAACAAAGACCAGTTGTATATATCCAGCTTCATCAGCTTGTCTTTTTTGCATGTAATTGTATTAGCTGGAGGGCTTATTAATCAGCTTATGTTGTTTTTAGTACCTTTATAAATTCTGTACAGTTGATTGGCTCCTGGCTCATTTATACAAAGTGAAGACTGTTACTGAATAATCACACCTTTATAAGCTGTTTAAAGTACACTGCTGTATCCATATCTTTAAGTTTGCTTGTGGTACATTTTATATATATTTTAAGTTTGTTTGTGGTAGCATTTCACTCCGGACACACCTTTGCTGTGCTTTTACATTAGGAGGAATCGGATTATTTTTCTAGAGGCAGTGGGTGTTTACTTCGACTATCTGAGCTGGGAAGCAAACAAAAGGGCCCCAAGTAGTTTTTTGTACTTCTCATATACTATGACTATACTTTAGCAGTTTCAAAAAATAATTGGCTGCTTTAAGTAGTTAATTGCACTGTATTACATTGTATCTGTTAGTTGTAGGGCTATTTTAGGTAGTTTTTATGGTCTTGTTTGGGCTTCAAACCAGCTATTCTACATTAAGAAGATGTTTTTCTCCACCTTTGTTGCAGATGTGTAGTGATCTAACCTGCCCTGAGTTGGGGATTGCTAGTAGAAGGCTTATTATGTGCTTTGCTGATTGGTAGTTATCATTAAAACATGTTTCTCTTTGCTTGTATTTAAGCTTCACATTTGAGTGGCATTGCTCTTCATTTATTTTTATTTTTATTTATTTATCATTTGTTGACCGGGAAAGTCCGACTAGGTTCCACAGAGCCTGTTTCTGTTTCAGCGGAGGGGGAAATGCTCCAGATGCATGTCTTTGGAATGTGGGAGGAAACCGGAGTACCTGGAGGAAACCCACGCGAACACAGGGAGAACATGCAAACTTCATGCAGTATTGGTTAGCAGTGCACTTGTATGGATGCAAATGCTTAAAAGCTCAGTTTTTCCGTAAACCATCGTCAGTGAAACTTAGCAAGCTGAAAGCAATTCCCAATGTGAATACAAAATTAAAATACAAATCACCACTCAGTTAAAGATGAAATCAAAATTAAAAAAAACAGCCAGCACTCCACGTCACTGGTACCATTCTTTAATTAATGTTCCATAAAGCCATGCAAGAACATGTACCAACCATAGAAGAAATTAAAGCAAATCAATTTCAACTAAAGACCTTCTTCAGTGCCACAAAAATATGACTAAAATAATGCAAAGTGAGTCAGAATGATATATATATTCTTTCCCCCAGCCACAAGTTGAAAAAAGCAATCACAATGCATCATTTAATCCAGGAGAAAAAAAGCTCTGAACTTAATAATCCAAGTATGTTCTTTTTTGTTTAATAATTCATGCCACCCCAACTTATTTAACCCCTTGAAACAAATGTGATCAAGGGCAGTAAACCTAAAAGATGTAGCAGAATGCTTGATGGTATGTTGATATAGTGCAATACAGTGATTTCTGATATCACTTAAATGCTCAAGAATACACACTTTACATTGTCTAGAGGTTTGATCCACATAAAAAGCAGAGCAACTACATTCCACCAGATGTATTACCCATTCAGTGACACAAGTATTCACACAACATTGATATCAAATATGCAATAAGTATGTGAAGATGAAAATTGTTTTATTTTCATAAAAAATGTGCAAGCCAATGCTGAATATAAGGGAACAATAACCTCTTTAGTCTGGAAGATATTCTAGTGGCAGTTAGGACTTCCTGATTACTGCCATTACATTGTGATTAAAGGATAGAAAATTATCAACCAAAACACCAAGGTCTCTAACAGCATTCTCATTTTAGAGTGTGGTATTGTCTATGTTGTATGCTAGCGAGAGAGTAGTCTACCAGATGAGACATTATTGCACTTTTTGATATTTAATATGAGCTTATTTTTAGTACACCAGGTATTTATGAGTTCTTTAAGAAGGGCTTGGGTGTTGGGGGGCTTAACATTGATCCTCATTTTACAGTCATATGCAGATCTGGCTAGCCAGAGGTCTTGATTCATGGTGTAAAAATCAGAAAAGTAAATGCAGAACAAAAAAGGTCCTAGTGCTGAGTTCTGTTGGACATCACTGGTCACCTTCATACTCTCTTATGCGGCACCTGCTGCTCATACTATTTGGATTCTGTGCTTTACATCTTACACATAGGGATCTATTTGTACTAAGTTAAGTTTACTACCTATGCTAGTATGGGGGATGGTGTCAAGTAAAGGTATGCTGTATGAACAGCATGACTGCTATCAACAGTCTATAATACCCTTTCAAAGAAGCTAACCAGATTCATTAGAGAGGCTCTACTCTTGACAAAGCCATATTGTTTCCGGTCTAGTCTGATGAGATTTTTAATATCATAGTTTATCAAATCAGTTATAATAGCATCCATGGCTTTGCAAATAAGACTTGTCAGGCTAACTGGTCTATAATTCTTGTGGTCAGTGGTGATGCTCTGTGCCAAGCATCAAGGACATCAATTAGCAAAACATGGTTAAATAGTTTAAGGGTTACATCTACCAGGGCTTTTTTAGTGCAGCTTATTAAAATTAAGACCCATGGAAGAAGTATTTTGAGTCTTACAAAACACCATGCCAAACAGTTTGCACTCACAGAAAAGTATTTTGATGGGATTAAATTAACCACATTAAAAGTAGATTCCAGTCACCGCAGTATTGGTACAGTGATTGTGCAGGAAGGTAAACACTTGCTTACAGGATAAAGGTTAAAGCCCTTTACACAGTGCCAGGGAAGCTATGCCAAGACAGAAAAAAAAGAGCTACTTATATATATATATATATATATATATATATATATATATATATATATATATATATATATATATATTTATATTATATTTAGATATGTGTGTATATCTATATATGGGGGTTGTTTAACATTCCTTTTGTTGGATAAACATAAATATAAATATATATAAAATAAAATATATATCTGTACAGATACTACTGAGCTTAAAGAAAATTGCAGGGACTACAGAATTATGACATAAGTATGAAGTATGAGTTAGGTAAGAAATGCAGATGGCATGTATGCTCATATCTACCAGAGAAAGCAAGAACATTTGCTTGGAGAAAAACAGGAAGTGAAATTAATAATTCTACAGTTGTTTATGACAAAGGAGAAGTTAAAACATTTCAGTAGTGTAACTGGAGTATTCCAGAGCCGAGAACGATTCAAGACATGCCAGGAAGTGGCTAGCTAGAGTGTTAGCTAGAACAAAAGTCTGAAGAAACTGTATTTCCCACTATGGAAGAAACGAGCTTTATGCAAGGTCTGATGCTTAAACATGTTAAAGTATTAGTGGCATTCTGCTAAGGAAAGAATATTGGCAAATATATATTAGGCAAATTTGGGAACTATGAAATGGAAAGAAAGAACACATGTTTCATTGGTCGGGCATGTTGAAGGCAAATTGCCCCAAAAATAAGAGACTGTTTTGTGTATGCAGTATGTGACAATATTAATCCAAAAATAGTGATAATTTCTTATATAATGCTAGGAGTACTAATGCATAAAGCTAGAACAGATTTGTTTCAGTTCAGTGACTGGAAGATTTTTGAGCTCATGTTGAGTTTAAATTTGCCAGGAAAACACTGGGAGACTGAGCATGAGCTGATTTGAGAAATGGGGCCTGACTTGTCTGTAAATGTCTGCTTATTGTACATACCAAGGAAGAAAGAGTGAGGGATGCCCACATAACAGTGCCATTAACTAACATAGATCATACCACTGTGCAGATGTGAGTTTCAGGAAAGGTAATAATACAAACAAAGATGATGCTCCGGTAATTTCAGGGCGTTAATTATACTGGTATGGCAGAAGGGAAAATGATGAGTTAGGAGTCTAAGAAAAAAAAGCTACATGAATGGATGGTGACAAGAGTATTTTGGGCTGTTTACAAGAGTTAGAAGAAGAGGTAGAATGACAAAAAAAAAAAAAAAAGAACAAAAGACCAAGATGGCTATAGAAGAAGATATAATTGCTGATTCATATGTATATGTATATGTATATATATATATATATATATATATATATATATATGTATGTAATAATAATATATATATATATATATATATATATATATATATATATATATATATATATATATATATATATATATAAATATATATATATATATATATAGGGTTCCTATTAGATGTCCGATTTAAAACAACAAAAAGGCAAAATAGTGAAGTGGCTTTTAAGCAAATTCTTTCCCAGGGAAAGAATTTGCTTGGCCGCTTCCGTTACTTTGCCATTTTCGGCACTGTAGTGCGATTTCGGAGTTGGTATATTTAAGTAGGGGGGTCTTCTCTTTATGTATTCTTTCAATTTTTTTTTTTTTTTTTTTTTTTGGAACAGCGATTTTTTTTCCCTTGGAAAAAAGTCACTGTTCTGAGCTTTTGAGATTGTAAGCTTTCGCTTACATGGGGTTGATTATTTATCATTCGCTTTTTTAAGAGTTTGATGATTTAATTTAGACCCTATATATATATCTATATATCTATCTATATATATATATATATATATATATATATATATATATCTATATCTATATATATATATATATATATATATATATATATATATATATATATATATATATATATATATATATATATATATATATATATTTATATGGGTCTACCTAACATGAATGAAATGTCAGTATACCAACTTTCAAATAACTTCACTATACCGATGTTCAGAAGACTGAATGTTTGAAATGCTGACTTTCCATGCTGAGTGGAACAGGAAATCTGCTAATTTCTGCACTGCAGTGTGGTCTTGGAGTTTGTATATTTGATTTGCAAAGAATTTGGGGGGTACAGCCACTCATGGGGTGGTACAGGGGGTACAGACCCCTTGCAAAAATGTAGAAGCAGACAGGGAATAATTGTAAGTCTTGTATTTAAACATTTGTAATGAATATTCATGCTGGTGCTATAGCTACCATTATGAATATTCAGTGGGATGTTCTCTGTGTATGCAGTTATTGGTTGGTGGGCAGTGTGTAGGTGAGGTTAGGTACGTAGTTTGGTTTCTTAAAGTGGTAGTATAATGTTGTTATGATGTAATTTATTAGTTTTGTATTTCCGTTTAATGGGAGGTGATAAGTCTGACTACTCCTGTGTCAGCTTTGTGTATCTCAGACATTTAACATGTCAGGTTTGTGGCATTTTTTCTTTATGGTCTTGTTTATTTGAAAGTCAGTCTACTGACATTTTGATCATGTGAAGTAGACCCATATATATTGACAGATGAAGATATATATAGATATAGATATAGATAGATAGATATATACACACACCTACACACACACACCCACAAGCAAACCCTCAGACAAACACACACTCATAATCTCACACAGTTACAGGTAGAGTTAATTTTGTTTAACTTTTATTTGTTCGACATAATGAAGTGCAGGCTCATTTGTGCAAACATTTGCTGTACTGAATATCCATTTTGTTGAATGCTTGTTTTGCTGAAACAGGTAAGTGGGTTTATATTAGTGATGGGGGTGAGGGTTTCAGGGTGGAGATAGATTTATTATTTGTGCATGTGCATTGGTGCATGTGTTTGTGTCTGAACCTGTCTTGTGAAGTGATAATGTTACCATTTTTTTTAAGGCAAGGTATAGGGTTGGGATTTCGGATAGGGGGAGAATCAAGGTTTGGGTTAGGATGAGCATACATTACTGAGGTGGTGCGGGGGGTATTGTGTATGATAATGTAAATGTTCAAAATCTTTCTCTCTGTCTTATATGTTCCATAGCTGTATATTTTGATCTTTTAATCTATGGTCACACATATATATATATATATATATATATATATATATATATATATATATATATATATGTTAATATCTATTTATCTATCTATCAATCTATATGTGTGGCATGTGGCATACAAGGTGGGATGGGGGGGTGGTGGAAGAAATAGAGTCCAGGAATACATGCATAGCAACACTTGAAGAGAAGCAAAGGCACAAAATGGAGACAGCCAGAGGAGTCAGGAAGATAAACAAAATGTTTTACATACTAAGCATATATAACGGAAGGAGGCCAGGAGGGATGGCAATAGTGGTAGATCTAAGTAGGTAGATAAATAATAGATGGAAGAACATAACCTGGTAAAAATCCCTAGGGACTTGACATTTTGGGAGAGATACATCACTGAATGAAGAGGACAGCGAACAGATGACAGGATAGAGATGATAGAGACAAAATGAAGTCTGCCTAATCTAATAGAGAATAAAATGCAAGGAACAGATAGGTTGCTTTTCAGGGTCCTCAGAAACCTGGCCAGTGTATGGCAGATCTTTGACAAAGATCTTCAGTGGATCATTGTCTGGAGAAGAAGCATTGGTTAAATGGAAGACAGCAAGTATGGCACTGGTGTATAAAGAAGGGCTCAGGAAAAAACAGTTAATAATAGAGACAAGGAAAGCCAGGAAGTAAAGAAGCGACTCCTAATGGAAAATCGGGTTACTTTCAGAGTCCAACATTCTCCAGGGCAACAGCCAACATAGCTTGCTAAGCTAACAATTTGAAATTTTGGGACTCACTAGAGTAACTCCTGAAACACGGAGACTGAATGGCCAAAAATATAGAGCTACATATACTAAGGGTGAGATGGCCATTTCTTGGAATATTCCCTTATTTCGAAGGTATGTTGATCTTGGAGCTGGTATATGTAAGTTCCTTTGGGGTACAGAGGGACTTGTCCCCCTGCAAAAAAAGATATTTGAAGGAGAAAAGCAATGTGTGAGATTCTCTCTTCTCCTGCAGTTTCTGTCATTTTTGCTCCACATGTCTGCACTCAGCATTTTGAGTGACAGCATTTCAATAGGAAGCTTTTCCTGAACTATCTTCATCCTGCAGTTAGATTAAAAGATTAGGATTATGAAAATGCAGCTTTCTGCCTTCTGTGCATGCTTAAAATGTATTCAAGCTTTTTGATGTGAAATAGCTTGTTTGCCATCTACAATTCAAGACATTGGCTTCTTATTAGACCCAAATAAAGTTAGATTTTCCATTCAAGTTAAATATATGGAGGAAAAATAAAACTAGGATAAAACTTGGAAGATTATAGTATAAAAATTAAGCTTTCACAGAATATAAGCCATATGATGTTATTGGGTTTATATGTGAGATCCACTCTGATGAATTCCAAATGATCAAAGTTTTACCTTTATCAATTTTTTTGATTCCTCGACTTTTCATAAACATTGAGCTCCTCTCTAAATCCCCCACTCCACCACCATCACACTGCCACCCATGACCCTTTTCTTCCCCCAGCTTTCATGGATTTTGGGTATTTTGTTGATGGACTGCTATCCTGTGAAGAGTCAGAAAATACTTTTCGTCTACCCCTAATCCTTCCCTCTGTTAGTTAGCAATCAAGGGACAATGTGTACTGTACTAAATTCTAAGGGTGGCCCAGTGGTGCAGTGGATAGTGTTGCTGCCTCACAGCGAGAGGTTCCCTGGTTCAATTTTCAGCTGGTGTGCCTTCTGTGTGGACTCTGCATGTCCCTCCTGTATCTGCATGGGTTTCCTCTAGGTGGTTTGGTTTCTTCACAAATTCCAAAGGCATGCAGTAGGTGGATTGCACACTAAATTCCCATGTGTGTAGTGCGGAAGCACTACCATGGCAAGACTAGCCACCTGTTGGTGTATACCTTGGCTCTAGATGATTGTCTCTGTTGAAGTGACACCCTAACCCCATCTGTAAAACTGAGAAGAAAGGGTGATGGATGGATATTCACTTATGCATACATACTCTAACACAAAAGTGATTCTTCTTTGCTGATTTGTTCTTACATGTCCCTCATTTTGCATGATACATAAGCCTGGTTAGTGCTTATTCTTTGCCCCACATGTCCCTTTCATGAAATCAGACTTTTGCTAACCCCTCTTCTTCAATGGGTAAACTAGCATCAGCCAATAAGACTCACCCTCTCTCAGCTGGTTTCTCCAGCACGTGAGTCACTAATTCATACCAGCCCATCTGGGTCATAATGAGTATTTTATTCCTATATAGTACGCGGCCCATATCAAAATTTTAAATTCTGATTTGGCGTGAAAAAAATGTACTTACTTTGAATAGCACATAACTGCAGTGAAGCTGAATAAAAGTAGTCTCAGATTTACAAAAGTTCTCGTGACTATAGATATTTACAATAATTATGCCTTTGTCCATTTATGAAGGCCAGTTAAATATTCAGTGTGGAGAAGCAACTAACATATAATTGCAAAAACAATAACAGGAGCACATTTAAAATGATGTGTGGCAAGTCTAAAGTATCGATTCAGCTCCAGTGTAATAATAAAATGTGTATATTAGGATGTGTAAGTAGTAAAGATTCATGTTTCCAGAATGCAACTCTATACAATTGCTTACAATATATGTTGGATGTTTACTGTCAATAAACAAAAAATGTCATGTGTTATGCTTGAAATTGTTCACAAAGGTTAAATCCGGCTAGCATTTTAAAATATATAGTAAAAACTCAGGACATTTAGTAAACAGAGCATGATAATGCATCATCACTATAATTTATTCATGTTTCAAATCTAGTTAACCAAAGTTCATTCAACATAGTTTCTGCATGGCTCCTTCTGGAAAGAAACACCTCTGTATGAAAAGTTGTAGTAACCTACTGTTGATTTTTTTACAGGGCGAAACATCAGCTAGAGATAAAGAATGCATCACAATAAATTGCAGAATGCTACTGGTTCTCAAAATATTTTAAAATAAAATGATTTGTAAAGACAGCTCCCCAAGTAACTTCACATCTGAAACGTATAAGTGATAAGTAGGGATTTAAATCAAGTTTATAGAACTATCATGATGAAAATAAATTCAGGAATTATGATTTCCTCACCAGAGAGGTGTGCTTCCTTTATTATGACTAAAATGAAATATTTTGAGTAAATTTCTCCATGAATGTATCACAGCTGAGAATATATTTGAAAAATGTAAAACCATAACCAAAAAAGTTCAAACACTGCTTTACAATATTTATAACTCGGGTCACCCTGTCCTGTATTTCTTTCCCTAGTCTTCTGAGAGATGATTCAGAATTAATGATTGAATTTTGTATGCAGCCATATCTTGTAAAATAAGTACTTTATCTGAATTTTGCAGCAGAGGTAGATAATGGCATCCGTACTCAAAGAGAAGTGAGATGAAAATAGGTGCAATGAAGTGATGAAACAGAGAAGTATATTACTGAACAATGAATAAAATATTATGTTAAGTGCTAACTATGCTTCCTTTGAAGATCTTAAGGATTCCATTTTGTGACGTATCAGATGGGATTAACAGGTCTGAAAGAAATGCTGTATTTTACCTTGAATATGAAATGTTTGAAGAAGCGTATATTACCTTTCTTATTCAAGTGGTGCTTAACTTCCAAACTCTTCTGCCCAAAGGGAACAACAATGACATTTTGGCAATCCAATCCCACTTAGCATGACACAAAATGTATTTACATTGTAAGCCATAGCATAACATTTGGATAACTGCTAGCCTGAGCCATGCTTTCTGGTTCAAGCCTTCAGTACCCATGAACACTCATCGAGTAATCCATAGTAGATATAGGATAGTGTCAACTCAACAAGAAATGAACATCCATTTATTTATTTATTGTCTGTGTGTTTATTTGTTTGTTTATTTGTTACTCAGATAAGTGAACTGGCCTAAATACCCTTCTCAGACATGACCCGGAATAAATGGCAACAAATGACACGTAGTAAAAATGAACAATAATAGCTCAATATATTTAAACAGATACAATAATCATGTACAGATACAAGCTATACCACTTTCATTATTTTTAATAACATATAAGGACAGCTTTCTTTTGAACACAATATGACATATATTAAAATATTAGGCCTCATTCTAAAAGACCACTTACACTGAGAGCAGGTCTTTCAGAATATGTCCCCATTGTAAGACTGTTACAGACAGGCCTTATACCGAAGTAAGTTACTTACACTGAGAGCACATCTGTCAGAATCAAGGCAGACATGCTGATAACAACTCTTTTGGAATCTGGCCCACTGACATTAAAGCACTGGCCCTTTTAATGACATTATAAACTTTTTTATAAACATGTACCATCACCATCAGTTCAGTGGGTCATTTTGTAGAAACTGGAGTACTTGTTCCAGTCAAGTGGAAATGTTTCCTATCTCAGCTGAAAGGTTGGGATATTAAGTTTTTTGCTAATGGTAAATAAAAATGATGGTTAGGTGTGTGTAGCATATTTTGATTGTGATATAGAAATGAACTGTAGCTAAATATTATGGACAAAGGCCATATGCTTTCTTCATTGGCAAAATCTTTATCAGTAATTCTTTATTGTAGTTAACACATCAAGAAGTTGTATTACATTGCAGTTATGCCATCATGTCCCTATTTTATTTATTTATTATTTATTTATTTATTATTTGTTTACTGGGAAAGTCCGACTTGGAACAAAGCCAATTTTCAGCAGAGGCCTAAGGAGAAAAGTTCCAGACACATGTCTTTGTAACATGGGAGGAAACCCAGACGAATACAGGGAGAACATGCAGACTCAGCACAGATGGTACTCCAGCCACAAATCAAACCAAAGAACCTCTTGCTGTGAGGCAACAACACTACTGCTGCACCACTGCACTATCCATTTTGCATAAGGCAGTAAAGTTAACATCCAACCTAAAATGATGTCATATTTACAATGGCCCTACGTAAGTAGGATGTCACTTTGCCTGCTCTATTGAACTAGGTTTTTTTGAGTGGTAGTGTAATTAATATTAAAAATAATGAGAAATTATCATAAGTTGTCCATATTTTATTATGCTGTACAGGTTTTCCACCTGGTTGGAGGGAGGGAGTGATTTATAGTACTTAAAATAGTGTACATGTGCATACTTAAGTCTGACTGTGTCTAGTTAGAACAAATAATTCAAAAACATCCTCCAAAACATGATTCTGGTGTTTTACATTCTGGCTCTAATTCATAAACAAGTGCTGGGCATCTGTGTAGTACAGATATTCAGTGTGGTCAATGAGTGAACAAACATAGAGCTAAGTAGATATATTTGGCAGTGTAAACCTCACAGAACCTGCACTGCCCCAGACACTGCCAACTTATGAAAGAAGGCAGCAAATAAAGGTAGTTCAAGCAGGAACCAAGCAAAAACTGATTTCAAAAAAACACCATTGGCCTAAGGATCTATAGCTCTTCTGCAATATTAAAATGCCTGACGAAGGACTGGTATGGTGTGAAAGCCTGCATTTTATTCTTATTAAACTCTGGACATTTAACTGAGCAGTTTGTATGTTTTTAACAACAAAAGAAGAGGAATGGCCCATCCTAGAAGAAATAAGAACAGCACCAAGGAAGATGAAGTCAGGGAAAGCAGCAGGCTCAGATGATGTCCCAGTAGAGATGATAAAGATGTTGGATGAGACGGGCAGAAATGATTCCTGAGGGTACTCACAGCAGTGCTCCTGAGGGTACTCACAGCAGTGTGGAGATAAAGGCTTATCCAAGCTGACTGCATAATAAGCATACTAATGCTGGTGTTCCAAACCAAAGGAAAAATTCAAAACGGTAAGCAGTACAGAGGTATCAAACTCCTATCAAACTTCATTTACCTACTGATCTAGATGTAGAGCGAACCTATTGGGTAATAAACATAGCTCTAACTTTATCCTTCTCTATCTTTTATGTCTCCCTCAAAATATACCTGAAACTGGTTCACCTTCAGATATCACACAAGACCATGTCCTGAAAGTGCTATCAAAAATTGAAAATACTGCATTGATGGCTCCTGATGATATCCCTGGCTGTATCTTAAATAGCAAGAAGAACAATTTAGCCACACCCCTAATAACACTGTTTAGTGTCAGCCTCCATACAGGTTTTGTACCAAGCAAATGGAGAACAGCTACAGTCATTCCCCTACATAAGGGAGGACCTTCCACAAATCCAGGTAATTATAGATCCATAAGTCTGACCAGCCTCACATGCAAAGCCATGGAAAGATTTATCATGGAATTAATCAATCATAGGATCATTGGGAACCTCTAAACACTAGACCCATCTCAGTCTGGATTCATCAAGGGTAGGTCATGCTTACTTAATCTGGTGGATTTTTTTTTGAAAAGTCAACAAAGCAATGGATGAAGGCAAAATGGTACACACTGTATACCTCAACCTGGCCAAAGCTTTCGACACATTTCCCAACTCAGGAATAGTACAAAAGCTAAATAAACTGGAAATAAAAGCATATGTTACCCCATTGGATTGCTAACTGGCTCATAGATAGGATAAAGATAATCAAAATAGGGGAGGTTACCTCCACAAAGAGACCAGTCACCAGTGGAGTCCCTCAGGGTTCTGTGCTGGGACCTCTCCTTTTTGGAATCTACTCTGCCAAAGTAAAAGTCAATACCAAAGGGTTCTGGCTGAGTAAGTTTTCAGATGACTGCAAACTAAGAGCAATCATTTAATCCCTAAATGACTTAGCTATCCTGCAAGAAAGATTTGTCTCAAATAATTAACTGCTGCCAAACTCATGGACTTAAACTAATTGCTAAAAATGCATTACTGTATCCTTTTGGAAGGCACTATCTCAGGGAACTACCACAGTGACAAGACGTCCCTAAGAACAGACCCAGTTGTTCAGGATTTGAGAACTTATGTGGACAGTGACGTAACCTTTGGCCAACATGTATCTATTGTTGTAAGAATGTCCTTCTATATAGCACAAGTTATAAACAAAGGGATTGTGTCTTGATCTAGGGATGTAATTGCACCCCTTTACTCAGCCATCATTAGGCCAATCATTGAATATAATGCCCCCTTTAGCATGTATCTGTCCAGAGACATGCAACAACTGGAATTCTCACAGAGGTACCTTACTAAAAGTATATAAGGCCTAAACAACATGTCCTAAATGGACTGACTCAAAGCCATGTCACTATACTCAATATCCTACAGACTGTTAGGAGGTAAGCCATGTCTAGCATACTAGGCATCCCCTGACCTATTACCAGTGGATCTACTGCACATCAACAAATGAAATGGCATCATAAATACTTGGTCTAAGGATCTAACCCTCTTCTGCAACATCAACAGAATGGTTTGGAGGGACAGGTATATTTCACAGAGGATACCGCTTCTGTGGAACAGAATCCCCATCCACATAAAACAAAGTTTATAGGTTCATAGGTTCATAAGTAGGTACTAGACTATCTGCCCGAGGGCATTTATAAGCGTAGCCAGAGTGTGTCGGCTTTTGCCACCCCATTGATTAATTAACTGATCCTCTGTCAAGCAGAGCCAATGAAGTGATCCCAGGGGTGTATTTTGTTACCCATCCACTCGTCAAGGTTTCTCTTGAAGAGTGTTAGTGAGGGGCTCTGCCTGATGTAATTTGGAATTTTGTTCCAAAGCATAGGGAGTCTCTGTGACAGGACTCTATACCCCCAGCATGTTCTATTTATTGTTGTGGCGAGGTTTAGCTCACTAGAGTGAGTGGCTTGCAGTGACTTGGATTTCTTTAGGTGGAGCATGTCCATCAATTCTGAGTTGGACATGGTTTTGTAAGTCAGGCAGAAATCACCTCTGAGTAAGCAATATGCCACTGAGTACAGCCGGAGTTTTTCAGCTGGGCTGCATAGGACATATGTTTGAGACCAGTAATCCTCTTGGTGAGATACTTTTGTGGTCTTTCCAGCTGTTGGAAGTGTCTTGTGAGGTACATCCCAAATGGGGCATTGTACTCTATGATGGGTCTAATGAGTGATGAGTAGAGGGGCACTATAACCTCTTTATTTCTAGATGCGAACCTTTTTGTAATTAGATGGGCCACACAGAAGGATTTCCTAACTACTTTGGCAATATGATTGTCAAAGGAGAGATTATTATCTACCTGGGTCCCCAGATCTCTTATTACCTCCTCTGTATTAAGGGGGGCTGCCACTTATGTGGTAATTTGTGGGTGTTTTGTTTTTCCCAAACGGGCTGACTATGCATTTTATGACATTTAGCTTGAGGCCATGACTTTGACACCAGGTGTCTGTCTCAGTAAGGCCCTTTTAGAGGATGTCCGTGTCAGCCAGAGAGTCAGTTATGGCTCCCAGTTTGCAGTCATCAGCGTACTTGGTTAGTCATAGTCCTCCTGTGTTTGCCTGTACTTCTGAGAAGTATATGCCGAACAGTAGGGGTCCCAGGACCGAGTCTTGTGGGACACCACTTGTGACCGGTTTAGAGTCAGATCTGGACCCCACTGTTCTTACTGTGTGAGTTCTGTCTGTAAGCCAGTTGGCAACCCATCTCATGATGTAGGGGTTTATGTTCAGGCTGGTAAGTATTTCTGTAATACCCGAGTGGGGAATGGTGTCAAAAGCCTTGGTGAGGTCAAGGTAGGCTGTGTGAACCACCTTTCCCTCGTCTATGGCCTTGGTGACTGTCTCGAAGAAGTCAACCAGGTTTAGTAGGCATGATCTGCCCTTAACAAAGCTGAACTGGGTCAGGTCAAGTGTTTTGAGGTTCCCAATGTCTTTGTTAATGAGTTCCATGATGATGCGCTCCATAGCTTTGCAGATCAGGCTAGTTGGGCTTATGGAGCGATAGTTACCAGGATCAGTTGTGGCCCCACCTTTGTGGAGAGGAATAACCATTGCTGTGTGCCATTCTATGGGCATGTAGCCTGTGGAGAGGCTGAGGATGAACAGCGTGTTTAGGTGGGGGGGTTAGTTCATTCCATAGTTCATGCAAGACACAGCCTGGGACACAATCTGGTCCCATTGATACTGTGTTTTTGGCTTTTGAAAGGGCTATTTTCACCTGTGCATCTGTGATTTTTGGGACACTACACTTTTCCAGTATTGTTATGGGCCCTTTTGGAGGTGAAAGGGGGGTGACGTTTGCACTGAATCTATCTGCCAGGATGTTGGCAATATCAGTAGGTTCAGTATATTTTGTGCTATTTTGCATTAGTTCAGTGCATATCTCTGACTTGCCACTTAGATTCTTAACATACCCAAAGAAGGCTTTGTGGTTATCTTTTGAATCCTTGGCTATTTTTCTTTCGAAGTTAGCCTTGGATGATTTCATGAGGGACCTCAATTTCTTACTGATACTGATCGGGGATGTTTTTCCTTCTTGGGATTTGCTTTTTTTCTGAACTAGTTTCCTCCTTCTACTGTATAGCCTGTTTATTGTAGGGGTCCACCAAACTGGTTTCCTTCTCTTAGAGGAGTGAGTCTTGATTTTGCTAGGGATGGCACAATCCATGCATCCTTGTAGGTGCTCATAGAGTGCATTTGTAAAGGTTTCTGCAGCTTGGGCAACATTATCCTTTAGCGTGGGGGGCTGTGAAACTTACCACCACTGTCTTAAGTAAGGTGAAGTTTGTTTAGAAAAGTTTTTTACTGTGATTTCCTTAGTTGGGGGTGGTGGTGGGGTCTGGACATCCAGAGTGATTAGTTTATGGTCTGATCTAACCAGTGACAGGTTGACCTCCGGTGTGGAACACCTGTCACCCATGTTGGTGATGACCAGGACCAATATGTTTTCACCTCTGGTAGGGGAGTTTACTAGCTGATCCAGGGTATTTGAGTTGATCAATTCCAGGAAGTGCTGGACCTGGGAATTTGTACTTGAATAGTTTTCCCAGTGAATAGTAGGGTAATAGTGGGCGGCGCAGTGGTGCAGCGGTTAACTCTGTCACCTCACAGCAAGAGGTTCTCCATTTCGATTCTTGGCTGGGGTGCCTTCTGTGCGGAGTTTGCATGTTCTCCCTGCATTTGAGTGGGTTTCCTCCAGGTATTCCGGTTTCCTCCCACATTCTAAAGACATGCGTCTGGAGCATTTCTCCCTGGCCCTCCGCTGAAAACAGGATCTGTGGAACCTAATCGGACTTTCCCGGTCAACAAAATGTTAAATAAATAAAAATAAATAAATAATTGAAATCACCCAATATCAGGGTGTTTGGTAGGACCTTCATGTTTTCCAGTGTCTCCAGAAAGGTGGAGTGGTGGTCCTGGGTCAAGGAGGATGATCTGTAGTAAGCCACAATTTGCACTGCAGATTTGCCCAATGTTAGTTGCACATGGATGATCTCAGAGGTATCATGCTGCGCCACTAACCTAGAGGTGTAGGTATCCTTGATGAATATGGATACACCCCCTCTTTTTGTGTTTCGGTCTGTGTTCTGTGGTTGAAACGTGTGGTATGAGTTGTAGCCCAGTAGTGCTGGAGTGCTCTCTGGAGCCTTGAACCAGGTTTCAGTTACTGCACAGATGTCGACATTCTCCATACTGAGGAGTGCTTCGAGCACATGCATTTTGAGATTTAACTCCTGGCACTGAGTAGCATAACCCTCAGTTTTTTGTTAATTGCGCTGTTTATCCTTGTCCATATTCAAGTACAACTTATTTCTATGGCTAGAAAACAAAAAATGTTCCCTTGGATTGTCCCCTGTACAACTAAAGGACAGAGACAGATCCTAAATGTTTTATCGCATGCATGTGTCCCTTCAAATTATCTATCGTATGATCTAAGTTATTCTCATTATGGGTAATATATAATTATAGACCATGGGATGGGTAAGGCTAATCTATAACCAAAGGGATAAGTTATTTTGAGCATAAAAAGAAAAATTGGTTAGGCTTAAAATGGCCCCAAGGGCAGCTAGTAATCACCTATGAACCCATGGACCTATGAAAGTTCTGGAAAGAGTTATTAAGAAACAAATATGCAGAGTAGTAGAAAGTAAGATGAGAAATGAGCAGTATGGATTCAGATCAGGATGCAGCACAAATAACCTGAGATAGATAGCGTAGAAGAAGCTACAGATGAGCTAGGGATAAGGAAAGAGTCCAGCTGGGTATTCATGGACTTGGAAAAAGCTTATGACAAGGTCCTGAAAAATCTAATTTGGGCAGTCCTGTAGTGGTTCAAAGTCTCAGAAACACTGGTAGAAGTAGTGCAGGCTATGTACAAGGATGCAATGACTCAAGTATAAACAGTGTGCAGTCTCACAGAGGGCTTCCCAGTGGGATTTGATGTGCATCCAGGTTCAGCTGTAAGCCCACTGTTGGTCATACTGGTGATGGACTACATTAGCAAACAGGTCAGTGGGGACAGATCAACAAAATTGCTGAATGCAGATGATGTGGCATTACAAGCAATCTGAGCAAGAACTTCAGTAAAAGATAGGGTAATTGAATGCAAAACTGAAGGTACATGATATGAAACTGAGTACACATAAGACAATTACAATGGCAGCAAATTGGGGGGAAATGAAGAGACCCTGAGAAATGAGATAGAAGGAAAACAGTGGAACATGTTAACAGTTTAGAGTATCTGAAAGGGGTGTCTGAGGAGTAGGAAAGTCTAAATGAGGTCTAATCTAGAACGGAAGGGCTGTAGCCACCTGGCACAGCATGTCAGGGGTAGTGTATGACAGTAGAATGCCAAAGAAAATGAAAAAGTAAGGTATAAAAAACAGAAGTGCAACCAGTACTTTTGTATGATACAGAAGCCTGGGCAGTAAAGGCAGAGCAGCTGAGGAAGCTAGAGGTGATGGAGATGAAGTGCCTGGGATGGGTAATAGGATGCACACTGTGGGATAGACAAAGATATGAGAGCATCAGCATAGAAGTCAAAATACTACAAATTGTAAAAAAGGTCAAATAGAATAGATTACGATGGTTTGGGCACATATGCAGAACGGTACAAGACAATCTGGTGAAGAAGATTTGGAATAGACAGGAAGAAAGCAAGAGGAAATGAGGAAAGACCTGCAACAGACAGGTATGATGTCAAAGACGCTAGGAGAGTGGCATTGAATCAAGAGGGATGGCAACAGTTGAGATGACACCCTGTCCCCATGTAGGAAATGGAGAAAAGACTGCTGTGGATATGTTGATGATGATGATGATGATGGAGGCAGGTTACATGTTTCATGTCCAATGTGATGTGCATGGCTCAGACCAACAAGTATGGATATCACACTGCACATTGGCATTGATTCACAAACAGTCAAGCTAATTGGATTCATTAGCATAAACACCACACAGCTAACTGTCCCTTATTAGTACAATATAACATGTCAGTGTCATTTTGAGCAATACCATTTACATGAGTACATCTTTGCCAGACAGGAATATGATTAAACCGTCTGTACAACTGCAGCTTCAGTGGGTTAAAGAAAGAGTCCTACCTGGTAAAATACCTAAAAATAACAGACCTTGTCATGGATGTGAGGGTGTATGTGTAAATGGGAACTCCTCACAATAATTTTGCATAGTACTATCTGCCTGTGGTTGGGGTGTTCAAACCATGAACAAAAGAAACTGAGGGCAGAGCATGCCACACAGTCTGTAAGGTTCTAGAACCACATGGGTTCATAGGTTCATAGGTTCATAGGTTTATACTAGGCTATCTGCCCTAAGGCATTTATAAGCCTAGCCCAAATTTTGTGCTTACGCCCACCCCTTATATGAAAAATACTGTGCCCATTAGTTTGTTGTGCCTCTGTCCAGCAGTGACACAGAGATGATTCGGGGTAAAATCTCCCATCCACAGGTCTAGATTTCTCTTGAACAGAGTCAGCGAGGTGCTCTGCCTCACATGGACCGGGATTTTATTCCACAGCATAGGGAGTCTCTGAGTGATAAATCTAACCTTCCAGAATGTCCTATTTATATCCGTGCTAAGGTTTAAGTTGCTTGCTCTAGTGGTTTTGGTGGATTTGGATTTTTTGAGGTGGAGCATGTCCATTAATTCCGGGTTGGACATGGCCTTGTATGTCAGGCACATGTCACCTCTGAGCAGACGGTATGTGACTGAATAGAGCTGGAGTTTCTTCAATCTGGCAGCATATGACAGATTTTGGAGTCCCTTTATCCTTTTGGTGAGGAACTTTTGGGGTCTCTCCAATTGCTGCAGATGTCTGGTGAGATACATCCCGAATGGGGCATTGTAATCATTGGTCTGATAAGTGAAGAGTACAGGGGAACAATGACCTCACTAGATCTGGATGTGAATCCCTTCATGATCAGGTGGGCAATGTAGAAGGTCTTTCTAACCACTTTAGCAATGTGAGTGTCTAAAAGGCCACTGTCAACCTGGGTCCCCAGGTCCCTGATAACCTCTTCTGTGCTTAGTGGATTGCCACCTATATGGTAGCTTGGGGTTACCTTGTTTTTATGACTATACATTTTTGGTGTTTAACTTCAGGCCATGGCTCTGGCACCAGCTATCTGTTTCCGTGAGTCCCTTCTGAAGGATATCATGCACTTTCCACTATGGCCCAGTTTGCAGTCGTCTGCAAACTTTGTCAGCCAAAGTCCTCCCATGCTGGCCTGTACTTCTGTGAAGTAGATGCCAAACAATAGGGGGCCAAGGACCGAGCCCTGTGGGACACCACTTGTGACCGGCTTGGAGTCTGACACAGCGCCAGCAACTCTAACCCTGTGGGTTCTGTCCTTAAGCCAGTTTGCAACCCATCTTGTGACATATGGGTTCATTTAAGCTGTTTTTCTACAATACCAGTGGGGTATTGTGTCAAAAGGTCAAGGTAGGCTGTATGGACTGCCTTTCCTCATCAATGGCCTTGGTGACTGTTTCAAGAAGTCGACCAAGTTCAAAAGGCATGATCTTCCCTTGACAAAGCCAAACTGGGTCGGGTCCAATGTCTGCAAGTCCCTATATCTTTGTTTATGAGCTCCATTATGATCCTCTCCATAGCTTTGCAGACTAGACTTGTTTACCAGGGTCCTTGCCTTTGTGGAGTGGGACCACAGTTGCCGCACGCCACTCCTTGGGCACGTATCCTGTGGTAAGGCTGAGATTAAACAGCTGCCTTATGTGCGGGTTAATTCCTCATTTAGACAGCCGGGACACCATCCGGTCCCATTGATGCTGTGTTTTAGCTTTAGAGAGCAGCTTTCACCTGCGCATTTGAGATGTCCGGGAGGCTACACTCGGCTGGGATAGTTATCTCTCCTTTAGGTGAAGTTTGCACTGAACCTGTCTGCCAGTATGTTGGCAATGTCTGTGGGTTCAGTGATTTTTGTATCATTTTGGACTAATTCTGAGCATATCTGGGAGTTTCAGGTTCCTAACATAGCTGAAAAGGCCTTATGATTGTCCTTTGAATCCATGGCAATTTTCTCTCAAAATTGGCCTTAGTTGATTTTATGAGTGCTCGTATTTTTTACTAATAATGATCAGGGGTGACTTCCCTTTTATGGATTTTGTTCTATCATGTAATAGCTTTCTCCTCTTATTGTAAAGTTTGTTAATGGCTGGGGTCCACCAGACTGGACGTTTGCCCTTTGTGGAAAGAGTCTTGGTTTTATTTGGGATTGCCTGATCCATGCAGTCCTGGAGGTGTTCATAGAAGGCATTTGTAAGGGCTTCATAGCTTGGGTTGTGGTTTCCTCTGGCTCAGGGGCCTTGAAGGATACTACACCAGTCTTGAGTAGTGTGAAGTTTGCTTTAGAAGTTCTTCACTATGGTCTTTTTGTTTGGGGTGGGGGCGGGATGTGGATTTCCAGTGAGATTAGTTTATGATCAGATCTCACCAATGAGGGATATACTTCGGTGTGGATCATTTTGTCCCCATGTTTGTGACAATGAGATCTAGTATATTTTCTCCTCTCGTGGGAACAGTGACTAGCTGTTCCATGGCATTTGAATTTATGAACTCCAGGAACTAGAAAGTTAGGGCTTGAGTAATGTTCCCAGTCTATATTCGGGTAGTTGAAGTCACCCAATATGATGGTGTTTGGAGATACATTTATACCCTCCAGTGTCTTCAGGAAGGCTGTGTGGGGTTCCTGAGTTTGAGAGGGTGGCCTGTAGCATGCTACAATTTGTAGAGCAGTTTTGCCTATGGTTAGTTGCACCTGGATGGTTGCCACCAACCTGGAGGTGTGGGTACCCTTTATGAATATGGATACACCCCCTCCTTTTGTGGTGTGGTCCGGGTTTTGGGGCCGGAACGCATGATATGAGGTAAAACCTAATAGTGGAATGAGGTAACAAGTTGTTATAAACCACAGCAGTCACAGGACAAAAAAGATTTAATGAAGCGCTTTTCGTCTGTGATAATACACAGACTTCCTCAGACAATACACATTTCAAAAAGGCAGCTTAAATAGCACAGCAGTACTGATTCGAAAGTAATCAAACAAACTTATGGCCATGTAAATTTAAAACCATACACACAATAATTACACTGAATCAAATAACATTATGTGTAGTGAGTATTAGGAACCAAAGAAATCCTTAGCCTAGTCACTCAAAATGGAGACCAAATACTACCTAAATAATAAAAGAGAAAAATAAAAATAAATAAAGTATATAGAACTATTAAAAACATATTATCTAACCAAGTTCCTTAATTTAAGAAGGCTGCTAATAGAGCAACCTTCATTGAGACCCGGTAAAACGTAGGCATTTAATCTAATTTGCCAACGTAATTCTGATGCTTCCAGTAGTAAGTGTAAGGGGGCTCCTCTCATGGTGTCGTGCAACTGGTCAATTACCATATATTTAAAATGGTGGTCCTCATGCTGGGTGATATGTTTAGCAAGGGCATTTTCATGTTTGGCTTTACTGATTGCATATTGGTGTTATCTCTGAATCTACGCTCAGTTTTGCCAACATAAAATCCTGTGCATTTTTGGCATAAGGCTAAATAGACCACCATTCTGGAATTGCAGGTGCATCTACATCGGATGTCATATCTGATGTTATTAATCCTAAATCTGTTGGATTCAAGTATATACCGGCACTGATTACAACTTTGGCATTTGAACATCCCAGACTACTCCCCAATTCTGGTTGTTCCAACAACCTTTTCAAGTTTTTACCCCTTCTATATGTAACTTCTGTTCTATCACCTAATTTATTCAAAATTGAATGGTTAGAACGAAACATATTCCAATTCTTAATAATAATATCCATAATAAGCCTGCTAATAGGGCAATATGTAAGAATTAGTTTGGTGTTGTTAAGATGGAGTGAATTAACTTCACCTACAGGTTCTAACCTAGACTCAAGTTCATAAGTAGGGGCGGTATTGAGTATGGGTTTGTACATCCCTCTTAGTCTTTTGTTAGTAACTTCCTTAACTAAATTATCCAGCAAGTTTAATGGAAATTAAGGAACTTGGTTAGATAATATGTTTTTAATGGTTTTATATACTTTATTTACTATTTTTTATTATTTAGGTAGTATTTGGTCTCCATTTGAGTGACCTGGCTAAGGATTTCTTTGGTTCCTAATACTCACTACACATAATGTTATTTGATTCAGTGTAATTATTGTGTGTATGGTTTTAAATTTTACACATGGCCATATGTTTGTTTGATTGGCCCATGACTTTTCGAATCAGTACTGCTGTACTATTTAAGCTGCCTTTTTGAAATGTGTATTGTCTGAGGAAGTCTGGTCACATACAGAAAAAGCGCTTCATTAAATCTTTTTTGTCCTGCGACTGCTGTGGTTTATAACAACTTGTTACCTCATTGCTCTGAATCCGGATATATTTTTCTTAGTTTGTGCTAGTTCGTACTTATTTGTTTCATGGCTTCCGGATCTGTTAGCAGTGATGGTTTCTCTCCAAATGCCACTCCAGCATTACTGAGGAGCTGTAATAGTGCCCTTCCAGCACCAGCTACTTTGTCTGCAGCTGCACAGGATAATTTGTTCGATTCGTTATTTGAGAGGATGGAATCGCTTTGTGCGAGGCTTGATAAGCTTGACACTCAACAGCAGGATATGAAAAATCTTTTCCTGCATTTTGTTAATAATCTTAAACCTATTGCCGTGGAGAATGCGCCAGGGGGCGCTGTGCAATCAACGAATATTTTTGTACCGCTTTCTTCACTAAACGAAAACAACGAACTTGGCAGCTTGAATCCACCAAATGGTAGAGTACTTCCTACGATAGTTCCTGACCCTTTTCAACGGCCAGGACCAGGTATTTTACCCAATTTAACAAATGCAGTTAACGGCAGCTTGGTTCCGACGATTATTTCTGATACAGTTCAACAGCCACGAACTGGTAATTCACTTACTTCAATGGAATGTTCAGTTGGTGCGGAACAACCACCTATTGGAGGTATAATGTGTGATTTACAGAGACAACCTGGCATTATTGAACGAACGGAGCATGCCAGTAACAATACATCCAGCGTTTCACTTGATGGGGCTCCGATACTAGGCAACTGGTTGTCCGAGGACTTTGTGTTTTCCGGATACGGGCAAAAGGCAGCTCGTATGATGCATAACAACACATCTGAAGGCCAGGAGGTAAATAATTTATTAGCGGACAAATTAAAAACCTTTGACAAACTTTTACTTAAGCTTAAAAATTAAAATTGGAAATATCATACTTTAACGAATGCATTGCCTGTAATGTTATCCCAAAAGGCTTGAGGCATTTTCAATACCCGACAGGGTTAGTTTTGAATTCTGAGTTTCACAAAGAGTTGATCAACCTTTTTGATCAACAAGGACTGGATCTATCAAAATTAATGATCAAGCACTACTCTTTATGGGTGGTACAGTTAAATGAAGAAATTACTGTGTTGGATAATTCCATCAAAGCTCATGAGGAATTTAGCAGGTACAAATATGATTACAGCAGATGCTTCAGTAGCATCGACCAGTACCTGACTAAATTAAAGTTTAATAAAGTTAAGAAATTGGAGCGGGATTTGAAGGCTTATGAATTAGGGGTGGCTTATCCACCCCCTGCGCCTTCACAAGCTTGGAATTTTAATACTGGTAATGTTAATTCTTCCACCACAGTTCGTGGTGGTGAGGTTCCTTCTAATAACATTAACATTAGAGAGCTTGATACATTTGTTGACACATTAGTGGATCAAGGCATTAGGAGGAGTGAGAGATTACAGAACCGGAGACAACAACCGGCTCTTAATGCTACGATCACCGGCCAGCAACAGGTTTTTTACAATGCCAACCGTCAGGGAGCTATCCCAAAGCAAAGGAACAATTTACAGCAACCAACCAGAGGGAAACAAAAGAAACAGAATTTTCAGAGACAGTAGATACCAGGTGCATTTGCAACCTGGCTCTACCTTCAATTATAGGTGAGGCCCTGGACTGTGTAGCTACTGTGGCTCCAAGTATGGATTCATCTTTGACTTCTACCAATAATTCATTGGTAGATGAGGCTAACACCCCGGTTTCTTTTACCAATGTTGGTGCAAGACCGATAATTTCCACTAACCAACTAGGTGATTTTAATATCTTCAATTATTCAAATGTGCCGATTCCTGATGAACTGGCTGACTTTTTATCAAATGGGCACACTTATGTACCCCAACAGAAGTTTGATTTAGTTAATACTATTATAGATATTAAAATGTTTGCTCGTAAATTGAACTTTAATCTGTTGTTTGAACCTAACGCCACTAGTCATAATGTTCCACATAACATCTATGTTCCTAGTATGTTTAACCCGCCTTTGCACCCATTAGTGCAAGCTTTTGAGAACACTTGTGAACTTGATTTAAGACACAGCAATCTGCATTTATTTACAGGTACCAACGACTTGGGGAAGGTTGAAATGTCTCTATTAGAATTTGTTAAGTCACATTCTTTAAGAATTTGTAAGCCTGATAAAGGAGGAGGGGTTGTAGTCTTTGACCAGATTGATTACTTTGATAGGATGTTAGATCTACTTTCCAATGATGCATATATGATCAGTTCTAGATTTGAAGTTAATAATGCATATCGTAGCATTAAAAGTTCTTTAGACGAAATGCTACTTGAGGGTAGACTTGATCAAGACCAACACAAATATCTTATCACTTTATTTCCTAGATTTCCTTGTATCTTTGGTATACCAAAGATACATAAGGACCTCCTCAATCCACCCATGCGTCCTTTAGTCGATGGGCGTGGATCTCCTACATACCCCTGTGCCAAACTGGTAGACACAATTTTACAAAAATATCTGAAGGATGAAGAGCAAATTTGTAAAGACTCCTGGTCTTTTCTAGATAAAATAAATAAAACCTTATTTAGTAAAGAGTATAACTTCTTAACAATAGATGTCAAAGATTTATATACCTGTATACCTTTACAGACAGCTACTGACTGGGTAGCCTTCTTTCTTAAAAGCAAGGGTGCACCACCCCATGAAATATCACTTGTTATTGAATTATTGGATTTGATCCTATATAATAATTATTTTATATTGGGAGAGAATTTCTATCTCCAAAAAATTGGGGAGCCAGTTTGGCTAATATTGTGATGTTGTACTGGGAAAGGGAGAATGTACTACTTAATGATTCATTATTAGTGTCCAAGATCAAGTACTACACCCGTTACCTGGACGACATCTTCATTCTATTAGAGGGTGGAGAAACTGAGAGTCTGTTATTACTAGACCAATTTAATAAATCAACTGATTTTTTATCGTTTACTTCCACCTTCAACACTGAGGCGATAGCTTACCTAGATGTATGGTTGGTGAAAAACGAAGCCCTTAACAAATATGTGGCAAGTATATATAGGAAGCCAACACACTCTAATTCATTCCTTCATTTTAGTAGCTGCCACCCGAGCTATCAAAAAAGGTCAGTAGTTAAGGGCCAGCTCGTACGAGCAGCTCGGATGGTTAGCTTAGATGATGATTTTCTCAAGGAATGTAATTTACTTAAGAACATGTTTTTACACAGAGGCTATCCATTAAACTTGCTGGATAATTTAGTTAAGGAAGTTACTAACAAAAGACTAAGAGGGATGTACAAATCCATACTCAACATCGCCCCTACTTATGAACTTGAGTCTAGGTTAGAACCTGTAGGTGAAGTTAATTCACTCCATCTTAACAACACCAAACTAATTCTTACATATTGCCCTATTAGCAGGCTTATTATGGATATTATTATTAAGAATTGGAATATGTTTCGTTCTAACCATTCAATTTTGAATAAATTAGGTGATAGACCAGAAGTTACATATAGAAGGGGTAAAAACTTGAAAAGGTTGTTGGAACAACCAGAATTGGGGAGTAGTCGTACCCCTGGGATGTTCAAATGCCAAAGTTGTAATCAGTGCCGGTATATACTTGAATCCAACAGATTTAGGATTAATAACATCAGATATGACATCCGATGTAGATGCACCTGCAATTCCAGAATGGTGGTTTATTTAGCCTTATGCCAAAAATGCACAGGATTTTATGTTGGCAAAACTGAGCGTAGATTAAGAGATCGTATCTACGAACACCAATATGCAATCAGTAAAGCCAAACATGAAAATGCCCTTGCTAAACATATCACCCAGCATGAGGACCACCATTTTAAATATATGGTAATTGACCAGTTGCACGACACTATGAGAGGAGCCCCTTTACACTTACTACTGGAAGCATCAGAATTACGTTGGCAAATTAGATTAAATGCCTACGTTTCACCGGGTCTTAATGAAGGTTGCTCTATTAGCAGCCTTCTTAAATTAAGGAACTTGGTTAGATAATATGTTTTTAATGGTTTTATATACTTTATTTACTATTTTTTATTATTTAGGTAGTATTTGGTCTCCATTTGAGTGACCTGGCTAAGGATTTCTTTGGTTCCTAATACTCACTACACATAATGTTATTTGATTCAGTGTAATTATTGTGTGTATGGTTTTAAATTTTACACATGGCCATAAGTTTGTTTGATTGGCCCATGACTTTTCGAATCAGTACTGCTGTACTATTTAAGCTGCCTTTTTGAAATGTGTATTGTCTGAGGAAGTCTGTGTATTATCACAGACGAAAAGCGCTTCATTAAATCTTTTTTGTCCTGTGACTGCTGTGGTTTATAACAACTTGTTACCTCATTGCTCTGAATCCGGATATATTTTTCTTAGTTTGTGCTAGTTCGTACTTATTTGTAAAACCTAATAGTGCCAGGGTGCTCTCAGGAGCCTTGAACCAGGTTTCAATTACAGCACAGACATCGATGTTCTCCATACTGAGAAGGGCCTCGAGTGCGTGCAGTTTGAGATTTAGACTTCTGGCATTGAGCAGCATTACCCTCAGTTTCTTCCCATTTTTGTTTTCTAGGGTGGTAGGTTTAGAATTTGAGCCTTGCCTAAAAAAGGCACTATGGGGTGGCAAGAGCCTTAGCCAATATCCGAATCCCAGGGGTGACAGGTGCAAGCCGTCCCTTGAAGCAGTGTGGCTTGTCAAGCATGTCATCCCAGGCAGACAGACACTGGATCCCCTTTGAATGACACCAGACATTAAGCCAATTGTTAAAGCTGATCATCTTGTCTCTATATTGTGGCATCATTCTTGGTGAAGGAAGGATACTGCTCAGGGTTAGGGTCATACCTGTCTGGGCTACATAATCAGAGAGCTCCTCTATGTCTCTTTTCATGTAGTCCAGGGAGCGCCGTCTCAGGTCGTTCACACCAGCATGGACAATGACTGTGTCATATTTGTACTTGCCGTGGAGTGACCCGAGTGCTTGTGTTATGTGGCCAGTTCTAGCACCCGATAGGCAGCTTACTGTGACCCTCTCCTTGTTCAGCCTGGTGAGTGGGACATCAGTGTGTCTGACTATGGAGTCACCTATGACAAGTATGTTTGGTGTTGTATTTGGCCTTAAGGGCTGTGACTGCTTTGCACACTGCTTTTGTGGTTTATGTGTTGCTTGTGGGGTGTCTTGAGGTAGCAGTTGTTTGGGTGTCTGCTTTGGAGGCCTCTGCTGTTTAGGTAAATTTTACTCAGAGCCTCAGTATGTCTTTGTGTGTTTACGTGTTTGATTCAGTGGAGTGGTAGCATTATGTGAGGCTGGTTTTGTGGTGTGTGTAGTTGCCTTCTCCTCCTGTCTGGTCTTGCCAGTCCTGAGTTGAGAGAGCTCAGCCTCCAGTTTGGCTAAATAGCTGCATCTCTCAAGTATTTGTGTTATGTGGGAGGAGGAGAGGGTTGTCTGTGTACATGAGGCAGTTATAACATTGCCTCAAGATTCCCAGATTCACCAGCTGGACCGGAGAGGAGATTGACAACTGACCTTTGGACATGCTAGAATAATATTGGGAAATCCTTAATTGAAAACAAGGGCCAGTGGGGAGTGAGGGTGTAGTGCTTTTAATTTTTAGTGCTGACTTATATAATTGCTTTAGTGAGCAAGTGCCATGTAACTTTAGTGCAATGTGTTACAAGTAACTAAATGCAAAAACGACAAACAGTAACTTTCTTTCAAGTGAAACAAGGAAATAAGTACAGTAAGCAATGCAGATATCACTAGTGATCCACAGAAGCTGAGAAGTTGCGTATTAGGTGGAATTAGCTTCCAGGGAAATAACAAGCAAACAAACAACAAGCATATAAACAAAGCTAGATTCAGCAGGCCTGGATCTAGTCTATGCTAGAGCAAACAAGGTGAACCAATTTCAGTAAGATACAGTTCAAATATTCAGGCACTATAAACCTTTAACCAGAAATTCCCAGCTCAGAAGGGCAGAGTCCAGCCTCTTCTCCCACAAGAGTGCAGACCACGAACCTTCTTAATGTAAAATAACTGGCCTGAAGCCCAAGTGCCTAAACCAGAACTAATACACTTGGACACTGGGCTCTCAATCAGCAGTTCCCAACTTAGAAGGATGAAAGCTACCTGTCCTGCCACCACAGTGCTTGCCACAAACCGTCCTAATGTAAAACAACTGGTCTGAAGCCCAAGTGCTTAATCCAAAAGACTTGAATGATAGCTACACTTTAATCAAGTTACAACCAAGCAGTAATAAATACCATTGAATACTTTAGAGAATGTCTGGATTAGTGCTCAAGTTACACAAACAAAGCTAGATCCAGCAGGCCCGAATCCAATCTATGCCACAGCAAACAAGGCGCACCAACTTCAGTAAGAAACAGTTCAGATATGCATGCACTATAAGCCTTTAACCAGAAATTCCCAGCTCAGAAGTATATTACATTATATATAGCTCAGGGTATATTACATAAATGGGGATGAAGCTGTGCACAATATTAAGTGCACCAAATTATCAGGTATATAAAGGGGGACGGCTATGGCCATGCTGCTTTGCCTCTCACAGACTATGATGCACACTAACCGACTGATGTGTTTGCCCACAGGTCTACAGATAGAGGTATAACCAATTGAAGGAGGCAACATCTTGAAAAGTTTGCTAGTCAGTAAAATGAAGTGTTACTGCAGGCCATCTGCACACATATACACCTTGATAAGGGTGCTGTAGACAAGTATTATTGGGCCAGACATAGCAGAGACCAGAGCAAGATGTTAACACCATTGGCAACTATACTAAGTCTCTGCAACAGGTGTGACAAAAAGTTACTGATATGATACTTTGTGCAAAGGAAACGCCATGAGATATTATGACAAATAGGTCCAACATAGGTAGTGGAACAGCAACCCAGAAGTGGATCAGTAAGGTAAACAAGGTTTTACTGTTGCTCACCTGCAAGGTAGAGCAGTCCTTCATAACTGGGGGTGGCTTGGATGTGGGAACAGGGCATGCACCAAGCACCTGTGTGTCAGTAGGGGAAGTACTACCTTTGTAATGTGTATAACAGTGCATTGTACCACACTCCACTACATGTTTGAAGTGAAAATTTGGCAACAAACCATCTGCATATCTGAAATTCCTCACAGTTATGGGGGAGGGGCCTCTTGGTCTGCAACTACAACAGCCTTCATGACAAGGTATGTCTGTCAACATAGGCTGTAGTGGTATATTGAGCAGGTCAACACATTTATATAGCTAGAAGTCTGACTTGAACCCTCACTTAACTTCTACCATCAATTTGAAAACTGTGGGAAAAAGATAAACTCCCTACTCATCTGGGTTAAAATCTCTTCTTTCCTCTCCCACACAACAAAAATGCTATTGGATTGGAAAAAGGCTTTTTCTAGCCCACCTTGAGTACTTTTTATTCACACAAAGAGCACAGAACAATGGCCAGTAAATGTTTTCACGTTTCTCTGAACACTTCTTCAGACTTCAAGTCTGAAGAAGCGTTTAGAGAAACATAAAAGCACTTACTGGCCATTGTTTTGTGCTCTTTGTGTGAATAAAAAGGTTTTCATCAGGTCGGCTCCATTTGTCGTGGTGTGCCTCTGGAGTTTTTTTCATTGGATTTGCTCTTTTGCTCATCAGGGGCACTTTATCCAGAGCTGTGTTCTATTTGCCTTGACAACTTGAGTACTGTCTATCTCTAGTAGAATTTGCCTCCAAAAGAAACTCTATCATCATCCAAACAGTCTCCAACTCCAACTGCCACTTCTTTAACTTTTCCCCAGAAGTATGAACACCACTGCCTAACAACTGGCTGCCAGTTTAGCAATGAGTCCGTCTTCTGCTTGGTGCCCAACCTTTCTTTCTCCTGAAAAAAAAAAACTCCTGCCTTCTCTTTCCTCTAACTTAGACTACCTATATCATATTACTTTAGATGTCATAGCCACTCAGGGTCTCTTTTGCAAGCACCTAAATCAGGACTTCAGTGTTCTAAATCCCGCTTTTGTAGCCTTGAATCCAAGCTCTGGAAGGTGTTGGATCTAGAGTTAATTAACAAGTTTGGCACAAATATTGCTACCACATACGTGTGCGCGTGCACACACACACACACACACACACACACACACACACACACACACACACACACACACACACACACACACACACACACAGACACACACAAATGTGCAAATGAGAGATAAAGGAAACTTGGAAAAACCTTAGGCAAACACTCTGTCCTTCATCCACAATCTTTCAGATATACAGCTTCAAGAAACATATCTCTCAACTCTCTCAAGATTTTTGCAGAATGTCCAGATTTTTGCCTTATATGTTGGGTTTATTCCTCATAAATTTTTGGTTTTCTGCTAAATCCTTGGAGATTAAAGTCATTAAATAATGACAGGCATTTGGGTTTCAGACTTTCTGTCCTTTAGAATGCCTGCTAATGCAAAAATTATTATTGTATAAACTTTCTAAATTCATGAAAGATAAATATTTTGAAAATGTCCCTATTTTTGTGCCTTTGACCCTCCACTATTTTTGGCTTTGTCCAGAAGTCTTGCATTAAGAGGTTGCCTATGTACTGCAATAAACCTGTAATTTGCGACTTTGCAGATATTTATCTCAATAAAGCATTAGAGGAGGATGATTTTGAGTCTGAGATCAGTATAATAACCTTGTTCTCAGTCTGAGGAAGGATGTATTGACAGACAAATTCCCACCAATAATTGTTAACATTTGTATATTTGCACTGTGCCTATTACAAAAACATGCCATAAACAGGCACCCACCCTGTTACACATATGCAAGATCTCATCTCTCTGGTGTGACACTTAATAAAGTGTGTGCTACACAAATATGCAAGGAATAAATCACAGTGCGGTCAAGTTCTTATAGGCAATAGTTGAAATTAAAAACACTCACTATTTCCATGGTAAATAAACATCTTGCATGTCATCTTATGAGGCTGAATAGTACCTTGACAAACTGTGAAATGGAATTCCTTAACTGCAAAAAATTAAAGCAACAGCCACCCTGCCCATACTGATAGAAACAGCAGTAACTGTGACAAGAAACCCATGCTGGATACCATTGAAGAGAATGGAAATATGCAAAACTGCAAGAAAGGGTATTTCTTACAAAAAAGAGCCTGTCCCTAGGTTTAGTGATACAAATGAAGAAGGCAGACAGTGCTGCCTAAAAACTGTATAATGAGGACCTGAAGGTTATCCCTCTGATACCACGCTAACAACGGCTGTTGTAAGTTTTGATTGGCTTGTTATCACAGCACGTTCTGCATTCTCACAGACTGAGACCTTCTGACTTAACCAGCCTCTCTGCTCCAATCAAAAGGTAATGAGGTTATTGGCTGATTATTGTGATCTGTCTCTTTTACTGCTATACTCATGGTACATACCATCAGAGTCTAATCATAAAACTAAAAAAAAAGTAAATTGCTTCTGTTGCGGTTGTGTAACTGATGTTAGGAGCCACACGGTATTGTTACATGACTGACATTATGATCCAGGTAAGACTACAGTGTTACTAGGTTTGTATCGTTAATGTCAACCATATTAAAAAAAAAAACTAGTCTGGCTTTATGAATGGAAAGACAAAATTATTCCCTGCTTCTTTTCTGAGTGTTCCTAGATATGCACCCATATCAGTTCTGGAATACATTTTTTCAGCTATTGCATCCTTTTTTTCAGCAGCAATTTCATTTGGGAATACGCTTTGCATGTAAATGTATTTTAGCATAAAACAATGTCTGGATTTAGCATAGTGGATAATTTTAGTCAGATACCTGGGAGGGATGTTGTGCAACATTCTTATCATGGCTTTTAGATGCTTTATACCTTACAAACCACCAGCATGAAGCTGCAGCTTTCGCCATTTGCACAGCTGGACTGACTCCATAACTTACTTATTCTATTTGTGAAGAGAGACACAGACCCTTTAAACATCTATAGTTTAATTTCAGCTTATTATTCAGCAGTTTATCAGAAAGGTTCAATGCCTAGAGTGATTTCTTTTGGCAAGCTGAACAGAGGAAGCAGATTCCTCTCTTCCCTTAGGAATGTATTTGTTTCCATTATACATGGTTCCTGCTGTTTGACTGATCCCTGCAATTTCAAACAAACATAGCAGGTGAACCTTGATGCTTTACTAGTAAGAAGGCCACTTAAATAATCATTTCTGCCTTAAACCTACAGCACATAACCCTTCTGTGCAGAAGTGCTGGCTGTGTGAGTAGAGTCACCTCTCTTTAGCTTTATAGTTACAATGCAGAGCAAAACTTCAATAGAAAACCCATATTCAAAAATGCTATTCTTTTTGTTAAAATGCTTGCCTGTTACAGCTTTTCTGCCAGTGTGTTATTCTATTGTGTCATGTGAAAGGAATCTCCCCCTGAATTCCTGAGATTCAGTAACGTTAGGAATGCATGCCAACACTGTCACCTCAGACAAAGGGCCTCATAGATCTGCAGTGATTATGAGTAAGGACATGTACCCCTCCTTTATTTAATCAGGTATGAACATGTATGCATCTGGATGCTCTGGGTGGCTTTGCTGACATGATTTCTTAGAGATTATATGATAAGTTTTCAGCAACATTACTTATTTAAAGTTTAAGTTAACTGTTTTATTCAAATGCGCTTGATTCAGACTGGACTTGCAGTGTTAAGACTGCAGTATATGCAGTGTTAGTATAAACGGAATGAATGTTAAGATAGCAGTAGTTGCAGCATTAGTATAAGCAGTATTAAAACTGTGGAAGTACTCATAATTCTTGTACAGGAAGTATTCACTATTACTAGCAAGGTGACACAAATACTCACTTGGTTCATAAGACATCTATAATTTAATTAAATGAACATAAATATACATTTGCTTGTGCATCAAGTTTAGATACAGCATCCCAACTGGCCCTAACATTTTTCTTATTTGAAAACAATGCTTGTTTATCGATGTCCATGCTATATGGATGCAGCATGAGAGTGGTCTCTATAAGATATGTGTAAGAACGTATTTCAGAGATGGGTTCAAGCTCAACAGTCCCACCTCTTCATACTTATGTCTTTATAGTTATTTTTCTTCCCTGGAATTTGACAGTCTGCTGCCACCTGTGTCTCATCCAGTGGGTCTATCTGGCACTCAGTCACATCCTGGCACTTCCTTTGACTCATGACTGGGGCTGGTGATGAGATCAAGGGATCCCGGTGCAGTGTCACATTGCAGCTGGGGGATTCTTCTTCATGCCTTAACATGCCCACTAATCCTGTACATACATCTGTATGCACCCTATTCCCCTCTATAAATACAACCCCCACATACTTTGCCCTATCCCCACCAGAGATACAACACAAGGAGTGTACAGGTGCATGCTCCACCTCCCCCCAACATAGGCACACCCTTCCTTCTCCTGCCATACCTCAGACACCTGAGCCACTAATTGAACCTGGGCTGTCTGATCATAGTCTGGGTTTATCCATCTATGCCATGGCGTGGCTCACTTCTTACTTTTTATTAAAGTGGGTGCCACATTTCTTCCTTACATCTAGCCATGTATTTGAGATGTGAGATTAAAGGCTCACCTTTACTTATCTTGCACAGTTCTGTGCATACATTATAGCATTAACACATAAAGAAAACAGACATGGAGATTCAGACATGCTCAGCTGCTTAATGTATCTCAACAAAGTATGCATGCTCCTGGTACCTATGCAAACACTACTCTCTCATCCACCTACACTTCTATGTATTAACTCTTTCTGCTTTCCCCTTTTTTAGTTTTGGAGTAAGTTCATTGTCACACATTCAGCTCTGTAAAATGTTTCTTCCTAGCTCTTTTGTAAATGTTTCATTTTTATATGTTTTTTAAACTTTGTGAAGAGATAGTTTTGTAATATTGTGCAAATACAGGAGTATACCACCAATTATTGATACAGCAATGTCATTTTGTCATACATAATAAAAACAATGGTTATTGCATCTTATCCATCCATGAGAAATACTGCATCCCTGAAATATCCTACTAAACCTCCTCCAAGTTTTCTTCACTCTGGAGATCATATATCATTCATATATCATTCATTGTATTCCATCTGCCCTTGCAGCCATCCACAGTTTTACTAACTATGAACCAAGGAGTCACTGTCCTTTCTATAATTATTACTTCCTCTGCTGTCCCTTTGACTATCATACTGATATGTTCACAGGGTGAAAAGTAAAAGTACAAACTGAAAGTTCACCACTGTCCATTTTTGACAATTCTTTATAGTAGCAAAGAATGGCTGGAGCAATAGTGCAGCAGTTGTGTTGTCGCCTCACAGCAAGAAGCTCTCTGGTTTGATTCTCAGCTGTGGTGCCTTCTGTGCAGGGTCTGCATGTCTTCCCTGTGTTTATGGGGGTTTCCTCTCACATTACAAAGACATGCGTCGGTAGTGTTTCTTCCACAGGCCCCTGCTTAAAATTAGCTTTGTTCCAACTCAGACTATCCCGGTAAACACATTTTAAATAAAATAAATAGTACTTTATAGTAGTAATATACTTGTTTACTCACTGTGTGGGGCAGATACCATACATGTTCAACATCTTGAAATGATATTTTTAAGAACTGTCTTGGCACAGAATATATTTAATTGACCTGCACTTCACTGCCTCCAACCTTTCCTGAGAATTCAACAGGTAAAACTCTTCACAGTATTTCAGAAGTGACCTAAACAAGGAACTGTATCAAAGAAGTATGACCTAAACAAGGAACTGTATCAAAGAAGTATGGCCTAAACAAGGAATTGTATCAAGGAAGTATGACCTAAACAAGGAACTGTATCAAAGAAGTATGACCTAAACAAGGAACTGTATCAAGGAAGTATGACCTAAACAAGGAACTGTATCAAGGAAGTATGGCCTAAACAAGGAACTATATCAAAGATGGATGGCCTAAACAAGGAACTGTATCAAGGAAGTATGACCTAAACAAGGAACTGTATCAAAGATGGATGACCTAAACAAGGAACTGTATCAAAGATGGATGACCTAAATAAGGAACTGTATCAAGGAAGTATGACCTAAACAATGATCTGTATCAAAGATGGATGACCTAAACAAGGAACTATATCAAGGAAGTATGACCTAAACAAGGAACTGTATCAAGGAAGTATGACCTAAACAAGGAACTGTATCAAAGATGGATGACCTAAACAAGGAACTGTATCAAGGAAGTATGACCTAAACAAGGAACTGTATCAAAGATGGATGACCTAAACAAGGAACTGTATCAAGGAAGTATGACATAATCTGCTTTTCTATCATGTACTGTTCTGATGTCATTCATCCTCATCTTAATAAGGCTCTACTAGCTAATGTCTGTAGTCCCTAGTTATAGTGTTACATTTATGGAGGCACAGCTGGTTGCCATGGCTTTTGCTCTTTATCAGGAAACTGTATATCAAGACAGTAACAGACACACAAATGCAGGAACAAAACAAACAGCAGTAACAATGCTGATAAAATGGTAAGAAAAGATAGTGGTTATACCTCACAAATACTTTTTGGTAAAAGTTTAATTTGCTTAAGTTCATCCCTTTATCCCCAAAATCCACTGAGATGATTGGATTAACCCTGTCATCAAAGGACTGTTCAGTAAGTTCATGCTGATGGAAAACCTCTTGCTACATTTTCTTTAAGTGAATTAGGGTTATATTTAAAAAAAATGCCCCTAATTATAGGTCTTTATTCCCCTTATTGTTAGCTTTGTCCAGAATTCTTGATCAAAGAAGTTGAAAGGTGTATTTTTGTCTCTCTCTCTCTCTCTCTCTCTCTTTCTCTGTGCCTTGCACTTTTTGTATCTCTCGCTCACACACAGACACAGAGAACACACAGAAACCTGCACATATGCACACACACACACACACACACACACACACACACACACACACACACACACACACACACACACACACACACACACACACACACACCTGTAATTGCTTTGATTTTCTTTAATTTTCCACACTAACTAAACTACTAAACACAGTTTTTAAAGTTACTCTTAGCAAGGGAAAAGTAAAAGGGGAAATCCTTATAAGTGCTGCTGCAATTACATTTTTTACTTTTTCTCAATTTTATTTACATTTTTACACTCAATAAATGTGTGTTTAGTGATTGTAAGCAAGATGGTGGTATTCACATTTTTTACTCTGTGCTTTAGGCAGCTTAATATGTAGCCGGGTTGTTTCTACTGGACAATGCCTGTACATTGATAACCCACTGGAAAAATGTTGTTTTCCATTAGGGTATTATTTTACAGTTTGCCTATTATCTAAAGCATATTACACAATAAATTGTGTCCTTCAGCCAGTTAGCACTCATGACTTACCATGATGTCATTTATTCTTTTGGAGGGTAGAATTTCTTCCGGCAATAGGTTTTAATTTTATATACTTCAAAAAAATGTGTAGTACACCTTACAGAAAGGTGGGGAAGTTTGTCAAAGACATATATGCATGTGACTTCATTTTCAAGATGAGTATGTCATGATAGTACAGTTTCATTCATTCATTCATTCATTTCATGCAGTGAATAAGGAGTCATATATATATATATATATATATATATATATATATATATATATATATATATATATATATATATATATATATATATATATATATATATATTTATATACATGGGTCCCATTTAAATGATCAGAGTCTTAGAACATCGAATTTCATATGGTTGACACCAGATAATCGAAGTTTTAAGACTTCAAATGTTCTAAACATAGATCACCATACAGTACGGAATGGGAAATTTTCCCTTTTCCTCACTGTAGTTTGATCTCGGAGTTGGTATATTTAAGTAGCTGGATGGTGCAGGGGGACTTGCCCCCCTGTGGAAATGTCCAGGATTTTTTTTTTTGTTTTGTTTTGGTTTTGTTTTTTTTAGCTGTTCGAAGTCTTAAAACTTTGATCATATGGTGTCGGCCATATGAACTTCGAAGTTATAAGACTTCAATCATCTAAATGGGACCTATATATATATATATATATATATATATATATATATATATATATATATATATATGTATATGTATATATATATATAGATAGATATATGGGTCTACTTCAAACCATTAAAATTTTATAACATTGAGACCAAAACATCTAAATCCCAAAACATTGAAAATGCAAAACATTGAAAACTCAGAACACTGAAAGTATGCTTCATAACATTGAAAACTACAGTGCATATAAAAATGACATCCTCTCCACCTATAACACCAAACTAACAAACACACTTTCTACTACGTTTCTGCAGGGGGGCAAGCCCCCTCCACCCACCATATGGGGTGCTCTGCCCACCCACACCCCCGTATATTAAATATACCAACTCCAAGATTGCACTACAGTGGCAAATTCCTAACCTCACTGTATAACAATCACCATACAATGAGGTTAGGAAATTAACTTTTTTACGCAGTAGTGTAAATAAGGGTGACGTGCAGAGCTGTAATAACTTCAGAGAGATTAAACTGATCAGTCACAGCATGAAGTTATGGGAAAGAGTAGTGGAAGCTAGGTTAAGAAGGGAGGTGATGATTAGTGATCAGCAGTATGGTTTCATGCCAGGAAAGAGCACTACAGATGCAATGTTTGCTCTAAGAGTGTTGATGAAGAAGTACAGAGAAGGTCAGAAGGAGATGCATTGTGTCTTTGTGGACTTAGAGAAAGCATATGACAGGGTGCCTAGAGAGGAGTTGTGGTATTGTATGAGGAAGTCGGGAGTGTCAGGGAAGTATGTAAGAGTGGTACAGAATATGTATGAGGGTAGTGTGACAGAGGTAAGGTCTGCTGTGGGAGTGACAGATGCATTTAAGGTGGAGGTGGGATTACATTAAGGATCAGCTCTGAGCCCTTTCTTATTTGCAATGGTGATGGACAGGTTGACAGATGAGATCAGACAGGAGTCCCCGTGGACTATGATGTTTACAGATGACATTGTGATCTGTAGTGAGAGTAGGGAACAGGTGGAGGAGACCCTGGAGAGGTGGAGACATGCTCTAGAGAGAAGAGGAATGAAGGTCAGCAGGACTAAGAATATATGTGTGTGAATGAGAGGGAGGCTAGAGGAATGGTTAGGATGCAGGGAGTAGAGGTGGCGAAGGTGGATGAGTTTAAATACTTGGGATCAGCAGTTCAGAGTAATGGTGAATGTGGAAGAGAGGTGAAGAAGGGAGTATCGGCAGGATGGAGTGGGTGGAGAAGAGTGTCAGGAGTGATTTGTGACAGACGAGTACCAATAAGTGTGAAACGGAAGGTCTACAAGAGGGTAGTGAGACCAGCTATGTAATATGGGTTGGAGATAGTGGCATTGACAATAAGGCAGGAGTCAGAGCTGGAAGTGGCAGAGTTAAAGATGTTAAGATTTTCACTGGGTATGAAGGGTGGACAGGATTAGGAATAAGTATATTAGAGGGTCAGCCCAGGTTGGAAGGTTTAGAGACAAAGCCAGAGAGGCAAGATTACGTTGGTTTGGACATGTGCTGAGGAGGGATGAAGAGTATATTGGGAAAAAGATGCTAAGGATGAAGCTGCCAGGTAACAGGAAAAGAAGAAGGCCTAAGATAAGGTTTATGGATTTGGTGAGAGAGGACATGCAGGTGGTTGGTGTGACAGAGCATGATGCAGAGGACAGGAAAAAATGGAAACAGAAGATCAGCTGTGACAACCCCTAACTGGAGCAGCTGAAAGAAGAAGACACAGTAGTGCAATCTTGGAGTTGGTATATTTAATTTACGAGGGGTGTGGGGGGCAGAGCCCCCCACATGGGGGATATGAAGCACACTTTCAATGTTCTGAGTTTTCAGTGTTTTGGGTTTTCACTGTTATGAATTTTCGATGTTATGGTCTCAATGTTATGAAATTCAATGTTATGAAATTTCAGTGTTATGAAGTAGACCTATATATGTATATATATATATATATATATATATATATATATATATATATATATATATATATATATATGTATATTGTACAGAAAGTCTGACAAAAACAAATGGGGGAAAAGAAAGCTTAAATATTAGTACATTTTATATTTCTATTTTTTCACATTCATCTAATAAATCACATAATAAAAAGCAAAACTGTCCCTTGGATAACCAAAAATACACTAGCTGCCATGCGGCTCCGAGATAAAGCCTGCTTACACCACCAGAAAAATAAGACTCCCTCCACCCTTGATGAGTACAAATCACTTCACAATAAAGTCAAGAAGCTTGTTACATCAGACCGAAAAACATATTTCATCTCACTACAAAACAACCATAAAACAAATCCACAAAAATTTTGGAATGGTATCTCAACTCTCCTTAACCCTGGCAAAAAAGAAACCCTTGCCCAGATCCCAATGCTCTAGACATAGAACTAGCTACCAAATTAAACTCTTTTTTTATAAACTCAATCTCCAAACTAACCTTGTCCTACTCTACCAACTCTACACCCCCTGCCTCCTTAGCCCCACCCCTGGACTTACTATCACCATTACTCCCTAATACCTCCACCTCCCAACCCCCTCCTTTCTCCATAAAACCCATACCCATATCTTCCATAAAAAAACTTTTCCAAAAACTAAAGCCATGCTCCAATGCCCCTGATTAACATACCCTCACATTTTCTAAGTATAGCCGCTGAAGCCTTTGCCTTACCCATCAGTATACTAATCAACTGTTCTATCCAAGAAGGTCATGTACCCCAACTATGGAAAAAGGCCTTCACTATACCCCTGCATAAAGGGGGTAACAATAATAATATTACAAACATCCGCCCTATTGCCATCTTATCCCCCATCTCTAAACTCCTTGAAAAATGTATCCATCTACAACTTCTTCCCTATCTCACCAACAATCCCTTACTTACTCCAACATAGTATGGATTTAGACCTGGCCACAGTACTACCACTGCCCTTCTCTCCTTCTTAGAAATTGTTAACAAAGCCCATGACTCTGGCTGCTTAGTATCCACCCTCATACTTGACCTCTCTAAGGCCTTCGATACAATATCTCACAACCTTCTCCTAGCTGTTGTTCTTCTTTTGGCTTTTCCCGGTTAGGGGTTGCCACAGCGGAACTCCGGTCTGCTAATGATTGGCAGTGGATTTTTATGGTGCCGAGGTGCCAGCCCGACACCCAACCTACAATGAAGACATGCCCATTTATGCATGTCTTTCGAATGCCACTCGACCATGGTGAGGACATGCAGACTCCACACAGAAGGTGCTTCAGCTGAGAATCGAACGGGAGAACCTTCTCCTAGCTAAACTCTCTAAACTAAACGTATCCCTTTCCACCCTTAATTGGTTCAATAGTTATCTCTCAAATAGAGGCCAAGCAGTCAAATGGAAAACAGCTACCTCCTCCTTCCTTGATACCCCCACTGTAATCCCCCAGGGTTCCATACTGGGTCCCCTCCTATTTAATATATTTATAAATAAAAACATAAACAAAGCTTACAAGTCAACAAACACAACAAAATGAAAAGTGACTTAAAAAGACAAGTAATTCCAAGCCACATGAGCAAATGCCTTTTTTAACACCAAACACAGTACACTACATATTCCACAAACCTAGCACATAAATTCTGCATAAATTGACTTTATTTTGTGACTTTAAAAGAGAACTCTGCCCCTACCCCCACTACAAATATTACTGCATTTTAAAGAAAAGTGTCATTCCACCCATCACACTGACCACCCTACTGACTTAATTTGCCACACTTTCAGTATCTACTTGTGAATGTGCATACCCATAGGAGATTATATTTCCATAGTCATATCTTCAGATGTATTCAAATAAAAATCAAGAGACTGCTATTGTCAAATTCTTCTTGCCAGACCCACAAGAACTACCGTCCTCTTTGTATATCTGGTATACACTATTGCAAATGAAATATTTATCATACTACAACTAACAGCTCTCACGTGAGGAAATGCACTAAATGCAATATACGCCTCCAACTTGAAGAACAAATATGATCTTCCACAACAGCTAACAGGTTTAAATCTTGTGTTCATATTACTGTTACCATGCCCATCAATCTCAATACTTGATGGCTTCACAGAATAATGCTTCAATATGGCTTCAAATAAATATGACCAGTTAAACATGCTAAAAAAGTCTGAATAATCTTACCAGCATTGGATTCAAACACACTGAAAAACACAATGGAAGGCATGGCCAGAAGTCATGTACATCTACCAATTACACATCCAAAATAAGGCAAAAAGGGTGTCTGGTGGCTAGACATATCAGAACATTAACTGCCTGTACTTTCCACTCATATTCTCTTTATCACAGTTTTCATTCACTGGATTGGTTTTGGTGATCTAACAGGTTATGATATGCAAGCAATAATGCCTAACAGGGTGTGTGTTAATGTGAAATTAACGCCCACCCAGGGGTGTTATGAGGCCCGACACCGCAAGCAGAGGGCCTCTACACTCCTGGAAGGGCATTAATTACAAATTAACACACACTCTGGAGGGCATTATTGCACTTAGAGAATGGTCTGTCTGTCAAACAGTTGTGTTTTACTTGCTTATTTACTTTTTAAGTACTATATTATTTATTTTTATATATTTTTAGTGTAGAATAGTTCCTCTGCCTACTGTTTCAAACTTGCTATAGTATATGTTAATGGTGTTGGAGGTAGTATTTTACATCAAATATATATATATAAAAATAATATAGTGCTTAAAAAAATTATAAGCAAGTGAAACACAATTTTGCATACAGCCCATGCTTTCTCCCATACACACATACACAGTCTCTTCTGGTTTCACACACATACATACATACACACACACAGTCTCCTCTGCTTTCATACACACATTCACTCACACAAGATCTGTCTCACCCTCTTTCTCAGTCTCTCACAGTCTCCAGCTGCTTTCATACACACATTCAGTCTCACTCTCTCTCGATTTATCTCACACACAGTCTCCTCTGCTTACATACATGCATTCACTCACAATTCACTCTCATCACACACACACGCACATATATACATACACACACACACACACACACACACACACACACACACACACACACACACACACACACACACACACACACACACACACACACACACACACACAAACACACACACACAGTCTCTCTACTTTGATGCACGCATTCACTCACACATGCAGACAGAAACACACACACACACACACACACACACACACACACACACACACACACACACACACACACACACAGTCTCTCTACTTTGATGCATGCATTCACTCACACATGCAGACAGAAACACACACACACACACACACTCAATCGATCACTCTCTATTTTACTCTCATAGATGCATGCAGTCTCTCACACAGGCTTTATTTGTTTATTTTTTTTACACTTGCTAAACAACAAAAGAGATGCTTAGCGAGTGTAAAATAATGGCTCACTTGCTCTCACTTTCAGTGACATGCATGCATACACTGACACAGACAAACACACACACGTACCTTTTTTGTTGTATTCTTTTTTTTTTCACATTTTACACTCGCTAAACAGCAAAACTTCTGTTTAGCGAATGTAAAATAATGGCGCCCATTTCATTTTCTCAGTCCAAGCTCCACGGCGGCTTGATAAGCTGCAGTGAAGCAATGGACTCCTCCTCACGGGCATTACTTGTACATTAATACCCTGCTAGAGAACGTTCATTCTCAATCAGGGTACTGATGTACAGAAAGCCCATTCTCTAATATTCTATATGGCATGTTATTTCTATTGTAAAAAGCACCCCAAAAACTAGTGAAACAAATAAATGAGGTGTCTAATGAACGGCAGACCAAGAGAGACAAAATGTTTAATTAAGTGCTTTTCATTTTTCACAATGTACAAAGTTCTTCAGATAAAAACAAATATACAACCAATGTTTTAAAAAAGGAACCATGTGGGTCAACAAAACAAATCAGAATTCCCAATGGCTCAATAAACCCGCCCTTACCAGTGAAATAGGACAGATTTATTGAGCCATTGTGAATTCTGATTTGTTGTGTTGACTCACATGGTTCCTTTGGTTCCTTTTTTAAAACATTGGTTGTATATTTGTTTTTTATCGGAGGATGTTTGTACATTGTGACAAATGAAAAGTGCTTAATTAAACATTTTGTCTCTCTTGGTCTGCTGTTCATTAGACACCACGTTTATATGTTATTTCTATTATTTTTCTCTTGATTAACATATTTGCCTAGTATTTCCAATCTAAACTGTCTACACATATTATTCTCTCTGCAGTTAGTACCTATGCTATTAAATGCATCTTTTATGTACTATGTTATGATGTTACTCTGAATTCATCATCTTCTTTCAGCTGTTCCCGTTAGGGGTCGCCACAGCGGATCATCTGTTTCCATTTCTTCCTGTCCTCTGCATCTTGCTCTGTCACACCAACCACCTGCATGTCCTCTCTCACCACATCCATAAACCTTATCTTAGGCCTTCCTCTTTTCCTGTTACGTGGTAGCTTCATCATTAGCATCTTTTTATAAATATACTCAGCATCCCTCCTCAGCACATGTCCAAACCAACGTAATCTTGCCTCTCTGGCTTTGTCTCCAAACCTTCCAACCTGGGCTGACCCTCTAATATACTTATTCCTAATCCTGTCCAGTGTCCACCCTTGTCACACCCAGTGCAAATCTTAACATTTTTAACTCTGCCACATCCAGCTCTAATTCCTGCCTTTTTGTCAATGCCACTGTCTCCAACCCATATAACATAGCTGGCCTCACTACTCTCTTGTAGACCTTCCCTTTCACTCTTACTGGTACTCGTCTGTCACAAATCACTCCTGACACTCTTCTCCACCTACTCCATCCTGCTTGTACTCTCTTCTTCACCCCTCTTTCACACTCACCATTACTCTGAACTATTGATCCCAAGTATTTAAACTCATCCACCTTTGCCACGTCTACTCCTTGCATCCTCACCATTCCTCTATCCTCCCTCTCATTCACACACATATATTCTGTCTTACTCCTTCTGACCTTCATTCCTCTTTTCTCTAGAGCATATCTCCAACTCTCCAGGGTCTCCTCCCCCTGTTCCCTACTCTCACTACAGATCACAATGTCATCTGCAAACATCATAGTCCACGGTGACTCCTGTCTGATCTCATCTATCAACCTGTCCATCACCATTGCAAATAAGAAAGGGCTCAGAGGTGATCCTTGATGTAATCCCATCTCCACCTTAAATGCATCCGTTACTCCAACTGCAGACCTCACCACTGTCACACTACCCTCGTACATACCCTGTACCACTCTTACATACTTCTCTGACACTCCCGATTTCCTCATACAATACCACAACTCCTCTCTAGGCACCCTGCCATATGCTTTCTCTAAGTCTACAAAAACACAATGCAACTCCTTCTGACCTTCTCTGTACTTCTCCATCGACATTCTCAGAGCAAACATCACATCTGTGGTGCTATTCCCTGGCATGAAACCATACTGCTGATAACTAATCATCACCTCCCTTCTTAACCTAGCTTCCACTACTCTTTCCCATAACTTCATGCTGTGACTGATCAATTTAATCCCTCTGTAGTTACTGCAGCTCTGCACATCACCCTTATTCTTAAAAATCGGTAGCAAAACACTTTTTCTCCATTCCTCAGGCATCCTCTCACTTTCCAAGATTTCATTAAACAATCTGGTTAGAAACTCTACTGCCATTTCACCTAAATACCTCCATGCTTCCACAGGTATGTCATCGGGACCAACAGCCTTTCCATTCTTCATCCTCTTCATAACTATCCTTACTTCCTCCTTGCTAATCCATTAAACTTCATGATTCACTATCCGCATATCATCCAACCTTCTCTCCCTCTCATCCTCTTCATTCATCAACCCCTCAAAGTACTCTTCCCATCTGCTCAACACACTCTCCTCACTTGTGAGTACATTTCCCTCATTATCCTTTATCACCTTTACCTGCTGCACATCTTTCCTAGATCGGTCCCTCTGTCTAGCCAATCGGTACAGGTCCTTTTCTCCCTCCTTAGTGTCCATCCTTTCATACAACTCTTCATACGCCTTATCCTTAGCCTTTGCCACCTTTTTCTTTGCCATGCACTTCATCTCCTACTACTACTATCTACTTTCTTCAACTATCTGACAATCCCACTTCTTCTTTGCCAAACTCTTTCTCTGTATACTCTCCTGTACATCCTCTGATGATGATGTTACTTTGAATTGTATGTTACATATTAGAAAACATTTTTTTATTTTAAGGCATTGCTATATTTCCTTGTATATAACTTAATGCTGAACAAATTTAACAAACATATTAATATTGCATTCTCAAAATACTGTACTTTTGCCTTGTACATATTCCCATTGTATATTTCTGTCTGTTTTTGTACTGTTAAGTAGCTTACAACTTGAATTGTTAGTTTGTTTTTCTTATTTTTCATAATTACTTTCCTGTATTTTTTCTCTTAAGATCTCCACTGAAAAACAACAGAAAAGAAAGCGTTCAGTTCAAATACGAATGTGCAAGCAGCGAACACAGAACGCTGAAAATCGCTAGTCTACTCACAGCCACCAAAATCCAGTAACAAAGGGATAAATGTTGTCCAAACTCCACAAATAGTATAAAAAACTAATTTAGTGCAATGTTATAAAACCAGTTAAGTGCTTTCACCCACTAACCATGGGCTTCATCAGAACAAATAAACAGCTGTTCACTACCATTTAAATATACAGCTTTGACGCCAAGAATAATTAATTACACATTCTTAAAGCTACAACAAGTATATTACACATAAATACAATTAACCTAACCAAAAGCAATCAGTACTATTCCGTACACAAAATATGTCCGTATGGTGGTTAAAAATTATTATAAAATAAGGTGTGTATCTACATACGATACTTCACCTTACCATTTCCAAAATTGGTTTAACAGAAATATACTCATTTAATCCTGGTGGCGTCATGGCATCTGTTAATAACTGCCACCACATCTCCTTGTATCTGAGTATATTTTTAGTGTTCCCACCTCTTGAATTGTTTAGTATATTTTCTAAAATAGCAAATTTAAAATGGTGGTCATCTCCTCGGCTGCTAATGTGTTCGTATAATGCATTTTTGGGGTCTTTTATTTTAATACTGTATAAATGAGAGTAGATCCTTTTCTTAAAATTCCTCTCGGTCTTTCCTATATAAAATGAAGGACATACCATGCATTTCGCCATATAAACAAGCATTTTGGTGTTACAGTTACCCTGTTTAAATTTAATTTTGGTTTTATTAATATTTTCCACTGAAAAGGGGCTCTCTGGACTGAGTAAGACTAACCCAGTTAACAAATGTAAAAATAACTAAATAAATCAATATTTCTGTAGATTAATATTTTATGAATTCTATTCTAACCCCACTCAGTTGTCCATTATTTCACTTCAGAATGGCATGAACTACACTACATTGTTTGTCTTTTCGGCTTTTCCTGGTTAGGGGTCGCCACAGCAGAACTACGGTCCGCTAATGATTGGCAGTTGATTTTTATGGTGCCGAGTTGCCAGCCCGACGCCCAACCTTGAGCAATGGCACACCCATTCACGCATGTCTTTCAGAGGCCACTCGACCATGGGGAGGACATGCAGACTCCACACAGAAGGCACACCAGCCGAGAATCGAACAGGAGAACCTCTTGCTGTGAGGCAACAACGCTTCCGCTGTACCACCGTGGCTAAATATGAACTACACTACATAATATAAGGAAAATTTGTTTTTTGTTTTTTTGTTTTTTTTTGTAAATATACATTATATGTCATGTAGTATGAACTACACTACATAAAATATATATTTACAAAAAAAAAAAAAAAAATTTTCCTTATATTATATAGTGTAGTTCATATTTTCCTTATACCTATGTCTATGCCAATTGGAAAAAATCAAACTGTGATAAGCAGACTAGCTTATGGTCTGCTTGGTATGGCCAGAAGTGTCCTCATTTCAGGCAACCCTACAATATGAGGGAGATAAAATACATGATATAAATCATTAAAAAAAGGTTAGCATGTAAACATTATGCTGGGGCGTCCCTCAGCTGCTCTTCTCATTCTGCTACTGGCTGCCATTGTTCTAACTCTTCAGCTGGACCACAATAACCTTCTGCAATCAACTCACACCCATGACATTAGACCAGACTAGGTTATTTGAGGTTTGGTAGATAATTACATTACAAAGAAGGAGTCACGATGCCCATGTTTGTGTGAGATTTTGCTAAATGATTATATAAAAAACTGCATCGTCTTCATCATCATGCTTCTTGTCTTACCGCTTAGTCTTAAACATTCTTTTCTGCAGATATCATTCGGTTCATAAAAAGATCATTGCAATCATTTTCTAGAACCATTCTTCTCATCTGATACTCTGAATTTAACCTGACTCCTATACCTAGCCTGGCTGTACCATCACAACTCCATTTTATACCAATTTAGTAGCTCCTCAGCTTGCCTGCAAACTCTATAATTTTCATAAAAGTAGATCCTTTCCCTGGAGTGACAAAGCTAAAGGAACAGATTCCTCTGTGTCTTTATTCCACTTCCCCCATTTTGTAAAGTTGTATTTGCCTTTTTTGCACACATTTAACTGAGAAGTCTAACCATTGCTAAGTTCATGAACTTCACCAGACTAACAGAACTAACCATTAATGACAGTATCACCACTAAAATATGTAGTAGAGATGTTCTCTTGCCTGCCATCATAAAAACATCATGACTCATGCATCCTACCTACCCCCACTGGTGGTGTGGCATCCCCTTATATGCCCTGTACAATCCAATCACTTGCATAAGTGTTTAAACTCGGCTCTACCAGATAGAATCAATGCCAGAGTCCCAAGTAAAATCAAGCTGCCATGGTGGACTTCCAGCATCAACAAACTCTACAATAAATGCAAAATGTTGCTGTCCAGGAAAACAAAGACAAGGACACAACAATGGAAATGCACTCTCCTCAGCCTTACCAGGCAAATAATACAACTTGTCAAATCCTCCAAGAGCTCCTTTGAGAGAAGCCTAGTATTGCCAAGAATAACCATAAGGCCTTTTACAGCTACATATGTAACCTAAAGGGTAGAACACAAACATGTGCAGAACTAGTGGCCAATAGTATCACACACACTGACCCTACAGAGATACCAAACCTGCTAGAGGATAGGTTTGGTGAAAGTTTCACCCCTTATCCCCTCCTAACTTACAACATACCCTCCCCCAAACTCCCTCCCCACCTTACATATCTGAAGAGCAGGTCCTCAAAGCCCTGTCCAAGGCAAAGAACATGGCCTCTATGGGACCAGATGACATCCCAGGCTGTCTTCTAAACAGGCTAAGACATGAACTAGCATCACCACTAAGCACCCTTTTCAATTATAGCTTAACCACAGGCTATGTTCCTGCAGAATGGAGAACAGCTACAGTTATTCCCCTCCACAAAGGTGGCCTACCAACAGACCTAGGTAATTACAGTCCCATAAGCCTGATGAGCCTCATCTGTAAGACCATGGAATGTATCATTATGGACCTCATAAATGAAGACATAGGTGACCTTCAAACCATGGATCCTACCCAATTCCGCTTTGTGAATGGCAGATCCTGCCGGTTAAATCTGGTGGATTTCTTTGAAAGTCTGACCAAGGCCATTAATGAGGGCAAATTTGTGCACACAACATACCTCAACTTGGCAAAGACTTTTGGTACAATCCCACATTCGGGCATTACCGATAAACTTAGCAAACTGAATGTAAACCCCTTCACTGTAAGATGTGTAGCCAACTGACTCACAAACCAGACACACACTATCAAAGTGGGTGACTCCACATCAACAAGCACACTTGTTACCAGCAGGGTGCCACAGGGCTCAGTGCTGGGCCCCCTACTGTCTGGCATATAATTTTCAGAAGTTCAGGTCAAAACTCAAGGGTTGTGGTTGACCAAGTTTGCAGATGACTGTAAACTAGTTGCAATCATTGAATCCCCAAATGATGTCAGTATACTCCAGGGTGGTCTCACACAGACCAATGACTATGTATTAGTCACAGTCTCAAAAGGAATGCAAATAAATGCATCTTCATTCCTGTTGGCACAAACCATGTCCTTTCATACTATCAAATTACTAACAATGCCCTAAGTACCCATGAAGTGGTAAGGGACCTGGGATCACAGGTTGACCATGACATTAACTTCAACCACCATGTGTCTACCATTGTAAGGAAAGCTTTCTGCATAGCTCACTTGATTAGTAAAGGCATCACCTTGAGAGCAAAAGAAGTTATAACCCCCCCCCCCTATACTCGGCACTTATCCTGCTCATAATTGAGTATAAAGACCCATTCGGTATGTACCATAGTAAGCACCTACAGCAATTAGAGAGACTTCAGAGGTTTCTAACAAAGAAGATTAAGTGCCTCCAGCATGTGACTTACATGGACCTAAAAATCCCTGTCACTATATTCCGTATCATATAGACTTCTTAGGGGAGACTTATACCTGACCTGCAGAGAAACCCAAGACCCAAACCTAATGAACTTACTGCATATCCGTAAATCAAATTGGTCTAGTGCTACCCATTCCAGGGACTTAAATATGGCCTGCGACTTAAATAGGATATGCTGGCGGGACAGATTTAACTCCCAGCAACTGCCGCATCTTTGGAACAAGCTACCAATTCATGTGAAACAGAGAACCTCTATGACACTGTTTAAGAGGAACATGGATAAGTGGATTGGGCACTGTAAATTCTTACTGAGGATAGCCCCCACAACCCTCCTGGACTTAGGCAGTCATCTCTAAATGCAATATTGAGTATTAACTAGTACCTCTAAGGTATTACATTGGGTTGAAATGGCTAGTCTTAAAATGACCTCTGGGTCAATAACCTAGTAATCTCCTATGATCCTATGATCGTTTTCCATAATGATTTTTGACTTATACCTCAGAACACCTAAATATTGAAATCATCAGGAAGTATTTTGAATCCCTGCAGGTCCTAGAATTGGAAAACCTGAACCCTACTCAACTACCCTTCTGCCTAATAGTCCATATTCTGTTAGGATTGTGGGCTGTCACCTCTAGTTCTCCTCAACTTGCTTTCTGCTGCATCTTTCCCTTCTTTATTCCAATTCCCCCCTTTTTGTAAAGTTGTATTTGCCCTTTTCCACACATTTGACTGAGAAGTCTAGCCATTCCTAAATTCATGAACCTCACCATATAAGAAAACTAACCATTCCTGAGAAACAGAAACCAGATATGCAGACAGAGCAAATCCATCCCCATGTTGGTTAAATGTGCTCCATCCAAGCTGGATATTTATCATCTCTGTCCCAGTGGTAAAGAACAATTTATTCCACCATATTAGTTTATCTGGGCATAACTGTTAATATTTTCCCAAACCTTTAGACTGCCTTTTGAGTAAAAGCTACTTTTCATACCAAATAAAAGTTATCCTTAACCATACCATTTGCAGTCTTGGAAACAAAATATTTGAATAAGAAATGAATTTCAGCAGTAAGCAAGCCAGATTCTATATCATGACACCTAACAATAGCCATGACTTGTGGTTTTCAATGTTGCCTTACAAACTGATGAATCAATACATACAGCTGAGTCTAGTACAGCTTCATCCTGCTGAAACATACAGGTATGTCATTTGTAACATCCGGATCTAAATGTTCCTCACCTGGCCTCTGTACTACCCTTTTTGGGCCCAAGAGACATGATAATGTGTTACCAACCACATTGTCCTTTGGCCTGAAAGAAGGGACAAAAACAAGCAACCCTACAACAGCACGAATGTATGTTGCCTAAAATGTAAAAGCACACAGCCCAGACTAGGCAAATACTTGTAGATTTTAGTACTTTCATTCTTAAAGGCTAATTTCCTTTTTGGCTCTGGTAGTTTGGATTTAATAAACACAAGGACCTCAGCTAACCAGTTTTACATGAGCATTCCATGCAGTCATAGTACTTCACTGGATGTAAATTAAGTAAAATGTACAAACCCATATACCAGCCTTCTTTATAATATCATTGAGTGTCCTTTTGCAAAGTCTGATGCTCTACCATTTCACAGTGGGTAAGCTGAAATCTTCTCAGGATAAATTTCTGGCTGTCATACAGTCATACATGTTGCTGGTTCAAAATATTTATATTCCAAGAGTTTATCCCTTTGTCTGTACAAATAACAGGCCTATGGGTAGCATCATTAATGAGCACCTTTCTGTCCTGATTGATATTCAGTCCACTTATCCACAGTATCACCTGCTCCATCAATAATATAACCCCCCCGAGCATCATGGTCTAGAGTCATTCTGAAGCAATTCCCTAACTTTTCACTAATCTAAAAGGATTCACTCAATATGAGAAGGGACAACATTGGCAATAATGCACAGACAGCATGTTTGGGACTAGTAGTATGCCATCCTTGCATTAGCTGAGGTAGTAAGCACCTCCCTAGGTATTTGGTCATTACATCTGATAAGAGTCTGAGCCCGACCCTTAGTGAGTACATTAATTGCCTATTGCTCTTGAGACAGGAATATAGACTTTGTTATTTCATAGTGTGTCCTTCACTCCATCTATGTAATAACTTTAAAGAGAGCAACTATTAATCCTGAGAGCTACCAAATACAAATGTTTAGATTGCCTACATATCTTGCAGGGAGATGTCAGTGTACCAGGAGTTGTACTTGTGTGTATAAAGAGCTTGTATATAGTTACTTACTACGTTAAGCATGTATGCAAAATAATTTATCACTAAAAACGTACTGCTGTGAAAAACAGAGAAGGAGGAGAGAAAGACATTGAGGAAAAAAATGTGTCAGTGGCATAGCTAGAGTTTGTGCTACTTGGCACTGTCTTTGAGTTTGTTGCCTCTCTCCCTCACAAAATCATGGTCAAATGGACCCCCCATACGCAGCCTATCCTCTGCAGCCATTCCGGTGTCCAGTTACATGGCTATTTCTCCCCATTTACCATAAAACTGTAATGTGCATATTGTTTATGCTTTACTTCTACAAGGATTATTTGGATTTAATTTAAAACTTTTATTTTACATTTTATAGCACAAACACTGATAGACATCTGCTAAACAAAGTGATACAGTGTCACAATGAAAACAGTACTAGCATTAAAACTTCTCTGACCTTGACACTCACATTCATTGAAAAAGCATTGAAAACCACATTCAAAGAAAATGCATCTGGCCAGTGGGAGATAAAGTTTACCTTTGGGCTGTTTTCAAATCATAGGCCTCTTGCACACATATTTAGGACTGTGCAACTATACATGCATTCTTTGATTTACCTTCCTGATTATATTAAATTATATTCCTTGTATAATACGGCACATTTGTTCAAGTGTGTTTTAAATTTATTGTTCTGAACATTTTTCTAGTAAGCAACGAAACAAAATGTATGAACCAATAATGACAAAACTGTCCATTTCAGAACATTTCCATCATAAAAGTCTACTCAAACTTCTGTCATTACAATCCACCAATATCAGTAAACATGCACAATCTCTGCAGAAGTAAAAGTCATCTAAATAATTCCACATTAAAGAAATCTGTAACTAATGAAGAGGTTGCTGCTAGCAAAGAACTTTATATTTCATTGTTTCATCTACAAATAAAGTGCCTGTTGCCCTTGGAAAATAAATTGCCTATGTTACATTAAAAGATGATAAGCTGGTAATATTGCAATAAGAAATGGATGGCAAACTAATGACAGGTTCATCGTTACTGGTTGTCTCCTCCAGAAGATGACATTCTCAGGACTGCAGCATCCACGCCCTTTAAAAGTACAATACAGTACACTATCAGCAATTTATCCACATTATGTGGGAGTAGTACCCACAGCCTTCTGCATCAAAAGCAAGCCTACTACATGTTGTGCTACTAACAATGCTTTAAAATGTTTCAGCACAATAGTAATATCATTTGCTGAACAACAGTTGCATGTTGCAAACAGACTTGGCATAAGCAGCACTAAACTCTTACCCTGAAGCTCTCAGCTCCTTGTAAAATGCACTTGACACTCAACTATATCCATCAGCTTTGCAGCACAAGAAATCTGGAAAAAGCCAAATTTAAGGGGGAACAAAGGCCCAAAACCAGGGACACATTTTTAACATTGCTTGTATAATCTTAGAAAGTTGCTAGAATAAAATATTTTGTGTTACCATGCATTTCCTGAAAGATAAGAAGACTGAAACTTAAATGGCCGTCATTATTTAGTGAATTCACTGATTTGCCAGAAAATCACAAATTTTAAGAGGAACAGACCAAAAGTATGAGCCAAGCCAAACATTCCAGATGTTCTGTGGACTCACCTCCTTGAATCACAAACAGTGGTAGGGGTAGAGAATTCAGGATCCTGTACAGGGTTTGAGCCTGAGTAACCCTAACAACTAGGTATCCTTATCTGGGGCATCACACACACACACACACACACACACACACACACACACACACACACACACACACACACACACACACACACACACACACACACACACACACACACACACACACACAAGTAAAGAGAAGATGGAACAGCAGCCTTAAAATTCTATGCACTCCTTAATAAAAAGAACAGATCAAACAACTACAAATTCAAGTAAAGAGCAGATCAAACACTTAAATTATGTGAATGCAACTCTTAGGAATTATGATTGATGCTCTACTGTGTTTAAAATTGCACACAAGTGGAAAGGAAGAACAGGACATCTGTGTGATAACACATGCACAGATGTGACATGACTGGACCTTTCTTAAAGAAGAATGAATAAAAACATTTTTTTAAATTAAAGTAAATGTGACAGTCTCAAAAGTGCCACCTGGGGCAGACCGTCCCTCTTGCTCCCCCTAACTATGCCACAGGTCTTTGTACAGGTTGCATATTTTCACAGAACTGGCAGATATAAAGCCTCTAAATACACATACACACACACACACACACACACACACACACACACACACACACACACACACACACACACACACACAAACAGAGAAAGACAGAGAAAATCACTCATGGGGGGTGGACAGTATAAAGTAAAATATAGTACACTACCCCATTAATGGATGTCATGTCACGCAGCCACAAAGTCTCAGTCAGCAGTCCCTTTGCAAACTTTAATGTGATTGCAATAGGTTTGCTATGAATAACTGACTATATTAGTTTTAGTCAGAAACTCAAATGGTAGAATCACAATTAGTCAAGAAAAAATGCAGAAGATAGATTTTGTAGAAGATTCATTTGATAAAAATCACATTTAGTCTAAAACTAGACCATATACTGTATTTCTATTACAAATTTCCAAAACACACAAGCGATAAAAATTAAACTGTACTCCAGATATGATAGGCAAGTACCCCACCCCTCAGACTTACATATACCAACTCCATGGTCGCATCAACTTGGAAAAAGGAAACATCTCCCAAAACAGTGGAATTTTTGCTAGCGCACACTTAGAAACCATATTAGAAGTAATATCCCATGGTTCTCAGCTGTGAATACAAGCACTATTTACTTACAAACTAAGAACATCACCAACGTTATCATGTACAGAGCCAACAATGCCAAGAACAATAACAGATATTCTACAAATACTATCTAACTAAACCACCTCTCAAAATTATAACTGTGACTAATTTCACTCTATCAAATTATTCTTTTACCAAATGTAATCTCTACTATTTTTTTCTTCCAGGTGTGACTGATAATTGACTGTTCTCCCAAACACATGAAAACCAAACAGTTGCATTTTGTTTAATTGACACAAAGTTATTTGACTCCAAATCATCTAAATTTTAGGAGATCATTACTCAAAATAACTTAACTCCAAGGTCACAGAACAGAAAAACAGTTTTTGTAGCCTCCCTGCACCCCTGATGCGGGGTCTGAAATTGCATATAACTGATAGAAGGAAAAAGTGCCCTAAAGATAACACTCACCTTCTCACTCTTTTGTGACTCTAGCAACCTTTAAAGGACATCAGTGGCCTTCTAGTAATTAAGTTCTGAAAATGAATCCACTTGATGTCAACACGCAAAAGGGTTCCCAGCTGCAGTAACTACTGAAATCCAAAGATCTCTTGCAAGAATAACCCTCAGTCTTTTAATCCTCTAGAATCATAAGACTATATGAAATCTCTTGTACACTTGACTAATGCATCCCTGGCTAATGTAGGTATTCAAGTCAAAGATGTCTAAAAAAATCAATAACCAAAACATTAAAGTTAAATGTAAATTCAAGAAATGATGTCAACTAAATCAATCTACAAGTAAAGATGTCATCATTAGGACTATCTAAAAGTCTCAACATTTCTCCTAACTGAGTACATATATATTGTGGGTGATTTATCCTATATATAGGGTCCTCAATCACATTCTTTAATCCTATTATATGCTGTATTAATCTCAGATCGGGAACTACTTATGTCATAAGACTCAGTATTTAATATAATCTCCATCCTATTAACATAATCAAGTTGTTCAAACACCACTACCTCTCCTCCTTAGGCTTTACATATTCTTAAATTATTCAATTTAATTTAATGAAATTCAAACTCCTTTCTATTAAGCATAACACTAGGTTGGTATGTGTTTAAGATCTCATCATTGACCCTAAAGTTGAAAGTTGAGCTTCCTAGTAAATAACTTAATTTATTTTTTTAATTATAGGTTTTTAGGGTGGGACATAGGTACCTTACTCTGGAGGGAGTTCAACAACCTCTGGGGAATAAACATAAAAAAAAGAAACATTAAAAAAAGTTATATCCTTATCATTAACTATTAACTTTGGTACTTTACTACATATATCCTCATAGTAGTAGTAGTAGTAATAACGTAGTAATAACAGAACAGTCAACATCAGTCAAGTCTCCGTCAAACTGCAAAAACTGGTTCATCACTAATGTTAAGTAAGACCAAGTCATTAAGCAAACTTTCACTGTTAACTCCAGTGGTAAACACCTACCACTCTAGGTGTTGTTTGTCTTCTTGTTTTTTTGTTCGGTTGAACTGGTTTTTGTTGTTTCTGTCTTCTTCTTCCCTTAAAATTTTTTAATTGTTAGTTCTCAGGTGTTGATGACCAGATGTACTACTCTGTCTAGACAACACAGGCGTCACTGTAGTAATTCACTTGTCCCATTCTGAGGGTAGCACATCACTAAAAACCTGGTCTCTTACACTGTTATTGTACCTGGAGCAAACTCTGTATTTTATTTTTTCTTATCAAGTTCCCAACTGTCTCAGTCAGTCAAAGCCCTCAACTGCAAACACATTTACACACAAGTTCAAAAGTTCAAACCCTTGGCGATCAAACAATGCTACAATTTCCAAGAAAGGAGGAGAATGGGTTCAAGCCCAGTGGGTTCTTCAAGCACTCTTTAAAATAAACTCTAACTGGGTTTTCCTCCCTTTATTTAACTAGCAAACGGACGTCTTTTAAGGTCAGTGGTAATGTGTTGACATCTCGGCTACAACACCTCTTTCATTATTATCGCTCCTGCATATATTGGATATTGATTCAGCTGTTCTCCGTTGTTTGCCAAGGGATTGCTGTTAGTGACATCAAATGCTGGTGGGCGCGCGAGAGATTAGGGACTGCTCGGATTCAAGGTCGTTGCCTGAGAAACGACATCTGTCCACACGAAACTTTTTAAGTTTCAGTATGCTACTTATAACACAGCCATCATTAAGTTTTAAAAGCTGGGCCTCCTCTTAAGTTAGTAAGTAACTTGGTCAATAACAATAAAATTTAAATGTGTGGCCAGGAAATAAATTAATATGTTTCGCTAGGGCATTTTTCCTAATAGACAGATGTGTTATACGTGTTCCCGTAGCTTTTCTTTCAGTCTGGACAATAAGGAACATAAACCAAGGTGTGGCGTTATGGAGTTACCTCGTAGACTGGAACATTTCTTTAATAAATAAACATTTCCTGGTCAACGGTCATCCAATGAAAATAATGGGCTGCTTTCGGACTAACTGTTTAATTAATGATGGTTTTTTCTGGTGGAAGGGGTGACAACTCGTATAATGTAACATGGAGTTGCAGTAGGTTTTCTTTTCTGTGAATTGATGAGACAAACTTGACAAAAGTATCTCTTTTCAAAGAGATGTCTAAATAATCATAAACCGAAACATTAAAGTTAAATGTAAATTAATTAAAATATTCAACCAGTAGTTCAGCTTCTGAAAGCGTGCCATCAAAAGAATAAAAATGTCATCTATTTTTGAAAGAATCAACTCCAGTAAATCAATGTCATCATGTCATCATTAGGACTATAAAAGTCTCATTCTCAACATTTCTCCTACCTAATCTAGTAGTATAGGAATACAACAGTGTACAAATCCTTAACATCTATAGTTAAAAAATTGTAGTTTGGATTGTATTCCAGTACATTGATGTTACCGAGAAATGTTATTGTGTGTTTAATGTAGGTATTCACCATATGGATAACAACACTTATAAACAACACACTATTTTGAGTGGATTCCCTACACACAGATGGATATTGCATGCATCTGACACATGTAATACCAATAGATATTGTCTGAAGAATCTGTAATTAATGTGTGAATTAAGAAGTGATCTGTTATTATGAATGGTACAGCAGTATGTGAGAATGATGGTATTGCATCAGCTATGCCCATGTGCACAGAAAGTACAGCAATGCAAAGTTGGGTGTCAATGATCAAGGAAGCTGACACTGTAATATTGTACAGCAACCAAACAGTACATGCAGCTCACTCTGTAAGCACTTGTCAAACCTCTACACACATGCCATATAATCACTGTCCCCCTGACATTGCCAGTCAAAATGTTATACTGTCATGAAATCCTAACATGTATCCATATGTGTTCATCCAAACTATCAAGTGGTAATACTTATGTGATATAGTGGTACATCCATGATGCGGTAGACTCTCACTATAGCTGTACCTAAGGTACAATTGGACTTCATAGGTTCATAGGATCATAAGAGAGTACTAGGCTAATGCCCAAGAGCCCATACAAGCCTAGCCAGATTTAACCTGAGTATAAGAATTTTTAATAGCTAGGTGAATGAGCCTATGCTATGGTAAGTAATACTGAATATGTCTGTCCATAACGGTCATGAGTAAATGTACTATTGCACATCCATTGTTCTAGACTGCACTTGAAGAGGGTTAGGGCAGGTCATTGCTTTATGGGAATGGGAAGCTTGTTCCAGAGAAGGAGGTAGTCACTGAGAGGTATATCTATCTCTCCAGCATGATTTATTCATGCCAGAGGCTAGGTTAAGATCCTTGAAATGACTGATCCTTGTGCAGTTTGATTTACAACTATGTAATATTTCCATCAGAGCCAGATTATATACTGCCTGTAGGCAAGATATAGATCACAGATAGGAAGTCACTAGGATAATGGCCCTAGGGCCCTTACAAGCCTTATACCCTTATTTCAATGATCAGCACGTATTGCCCCTGCCAAAGAGGAACAGCGGTGGAACCCCTGGAGTGATTTTACAGTTACCCATCCAATTGTTCAGATTGCATTTGAAAAGGGCCAATGAAGTGCTCTGTTTGACATGAAGTGGGAGTCTGTTCTCAAGGTGTGGTGACATCTGGGTGACAATTCTGTCCCTCCAGCAGGTTCTATTAATGTCACATACCAGGTTAAGGTCTTTGGAGTGAGTAGCCCATATACCATTTGACTTACTGATATGCAACAATTCAGTAAGGCAGGGTCAGAGATTGCCTTGTATGCAAGGCAGATATCACCTCTAAGTAGTCTGTATGGAACAGAATAAAGTAATAGTGATTTCAGAAGATCCACATAGGACAGATGCTGAAGACCTTGAATTTTCCTTGTGAGGAACCTTTGTGGTTTCTCCCATTGCTGCAGCTGTTTGGAAAGTTATATAACAAAAGGGGCATCACATTCAATTATTGGCCTGATGAACGAAGAGTACAGGGAGGTTATAACTTTTTTTTTTCTGGAGGCAATGCCCTTACTTATGAGATGAGTAATATAGAATGCCCTTCGTACCACTGTGGAGACATGGTGGTCAAAGGTAAAGTTGCTGTCAACCTGCATGCCCAGGTCTCTCGCCACTGAGTGCATACTTAAGGTGTTACTATTGATGTGGTAGTTAGCATGAGCATAGCTCTTACCAAAAGGGATGATAATACTTTTTTTGTATTGTGTTTAAAGCCATGACTTAGGCACCATTCATTTGTTTGGGTAAGACCCTCTTGTAGGATGTTGACATCATTTGGAGATTCTATGACCACTCCTAGTTTGCAGTCATCAGCAAATTTTGTCAGCCACAGACCTTTAGTTTTTGCTTGTACTTTGAAGAAATAGATACCAAACAGTAGAGATCCTAGGACTGATCCCTGTAGAACACCACTGGTTACAGGTCTGCTGTTGGAGGTGGAATCCCCCCCCTATTCTGACTATATGGGTTCTGTGAGCCAGTTAGTGACCCATCTAACGATATAAGGGTTGATACCTAGCTGGGTGAGTTTATCAATGATGCCTGAGTGGGGGATAGTGTCAAATGCCTTGCCTAAGTCTAGGTAGGCTGTATGCACAGATTTCCACTCATCCCATATCAACCATTAGTAGTCTGCAGAAGACAGAATATAGTGATAGGGCTTTCAATGTTTCCATGTAGGACTTGTTTATAATATTTTTCTTCCCAGTGAGAAAACTCTGGGTTCGCTTCAGCTGTTGCAGATGTCTGCTAAGATGCATGCCAAAGGGTGCATTCTACTCAATTATTTGTGTGTTGAGGGCCCAGTACAATGCAGTTATAATTATCTGGATGCCATGCCCTTATTTATGAGTTGTGCCACATAGAAGGGCTTTCTCATCACTATGGACACAGGTTGTTTGAAGTTCCGATTATTATCAACTTGAGCACCCAGATCATATACCACTTGGTCTACTCTTAAGGTGGTGCTATCTATATCCAAAAATGAATAATTATGATTTTTTTTTGCATTTAGTTTCTCTCCATGTCTCTGGCAACAATCATTTGTGTGTGTTTATCCTTTCTGCAGTATATCAGTATAATTCGTGGATTCAGTGATTGCACCCATCTGCAAACTTGGTCAGGCAAAGACTGTTTACATTTGCATTGATTTCTAAGAAATAAATACTGAGCAGGAAAGAGAACCATGTGACTGGCCTCTTGCTAGAGGTGAATTCATCCACTTTGACAATATGTGTACTATCAGTGAGCCATTTGGCTATCCACCTGGTGATGAAGGGGTTTATGTCCAGCTGAGAGAGTTTCTGTACAATACCTGAGTGAGGATTTGTGTCAAATGCCTTGGTCAGGCCAAGTAAGGCAGGATGCACAATATTTCCCATGTCCATCGCCTTGGTGATGTTCTTGAAGAAGTCAACTAGATTTAACAGACATAGGTTCATAGGTTCATAGGTTCATAGGTGTTTACAAGGCTAACAATCACAAGGGCCTTTTTAAGCCTAGCCATGTGTCCCAAATCTCTGACAAGTTCTGGTACCCTTGATAATTATAAACAGGGGCTTGGGAGATGAAATATTTACAAGCAGGGGCCTGGATCTACCCTTAATGAATCTGAACTGGGTTTTTTCTAGAGTCAGGACATTACATATGTCTTTGTTGATAAGATCCATGATGAATATTTCCATGGCCTTACTGATGAAGCTATTCAGGCTTATGTGTCTATAATGCCATGTGTATGTTGATGGCCAACCTTGTGCAGAGGGATGGCTGTTACTGCCCACCATTCTGCCTGAACATAGCCTCTCTGGAGGCTGTGGTTAAACAGGAATCCAAGTGGGTCTGCTAGGTTATGTTTAAGATTATTTCAGAGGTAACCTGGGCCCACTGATACCATGATTTTAGCCTTATAGTGGGCAGAGATGACCTGCTCTCTTGAGTTAATAGACTGTGGACTGGTAACATACTTTGGGTGATGACCAGTGGGAACAGAGGGTTGCTGTTTGATCCAAATCTGTCAGCTAGCAGGTTGTCGATTTCCTGTGGTTAAGTATGGGCGGTACTATCCATAAATGGCTCTGTGCATAGCTGGGTATTCCCCTTAGGATTTCAGATGTAGTTACAAAATGTTTTGTAACATCACATCCAAATACAATGTTAGGTATGAATCACTTGTCACACGGTTGAACTGTTAACATACAACTCAACCTATTTTATGTCATTACATCGGCTGTACATCATATATGTTTATCAGTGGAAATGTGTGGGTGAGGGTCCTGACTGTGTGGTGATGGCCCTGACTCAGTAGCCTTCAACTTCCAATGATTCTGATACCTCCTATCAGCAGATAAAACCTTAAACTCCTTACCTAAATTCTTATAAAAGTCACAGGCCTTGGGTATGCACAGCTCACACCAGGCCTTTCTGAATTCCTTGATGTTTTGCACTTCATATACAGGATTCAGAACTCCACAGCACACATCAGGTCTCTCTTTTCTTTGTTCTGCAGTCCATATAGAATTGCACTATGTATTCATTAAGTCTCCATTATCTTTATAACCAAGATATATAACTAAGTCAATACACAGCAGTTAAGACAAATAATAAACCTTTTAAAAAAGATAAATAATACACCATTTAAATGACAGCGGAAAAATTAACAGCCAATGTAAAAATTAGAACTTCAGACTGAGCCAACCAGCAGTCAAAAATAATTAACAAAGAAGGTCATTATCAAGTTAAGAATTGTTTTGTTGTAAATATGATACAATCAAAACTTAACTGAAAACTAGAACTGTCTGCCTACCTACTTACACCAGCTAGAGGCCACAGGCCTTTCAAAACATTTATTCTGCACTGCAGCTACACATACCAGGCCTTGCCCTTCTTTGTTCTGAACTGCAGTCATGGGCAAAGTAAACACCTGTTTCCTCATTTAGTGGAAAGAGATCAAACCAACCTGAGGTTCTGCTTAAGTAACCACAGAATGAGACATGCCTCTTTTTTCAAATTTAGACCCTTCCAGGTGACAAAGAGAAACCCATTCCATTATCTGTAACCAGATTCCTATGCTCATCTCTTGCCAGATGGTGGGGGCTGCAGGACAGCTCAGTGTGCTTCCCAAACAAGATAAAATGTCACTGACTTTTATGAAAACCTGGATAGCACATATAGATTTCTTATGATGTTATTATTATAGGCACTTTTTTAGTGGTCATAAGATGACAGATTTGTTCATAACTAGAATTATGCACGGGTGGTGCAGTGGTGTAGTGGTTAGTGTTATTGCCTCACAGCAAGAGGTTCTTTGGCTTGATTCTCAGCTAGGGTATCTTCTGTGTTGAGTCTGCATGTTCTCCCTGCCTTCATGTGGGTTTCTGACAAGTACCCCAGTTTCTTCCCATATTTCAAAGACATGCAGTAGGTGCACTGGACACTATAAATTGGTCTTAGGTGTGAGAGTGTGTGTGTGTGTGTGTGTGTGTGTGTGTGTGTGTGTGTGTGTGTGTGTGTGTGTGTGTGTGTGTGTGTGGTGCACCCTCTGAGGAGGGTTGGGCCCTGGGCTAGCAACCTGAGCCTGTAAAACCCATACCTGCTATATAAACAACAGGCACTGCAAGGTGCTCTTTGCCTGATGTACCACATAGTGTGTTAACAAGAGAGAGAGAGGTCAAGAAATAAAGTTGTTTCAGATAAAGCACCTGGGACTGTCTACTGCATAATGAAATATGCAGACAGATGATTCCTTCATATTTTTGAAAAGCATTCTTTTTGAAAAAGTGTGCCATTGCAACAGTGCCAGTATCACAGTACAGTGCCCACACACATATACCACACCACAACAAGTGCCCCCTGTTGTTATATGGAGAATTCAAAAAGATCTTCCTAACTTCAAGCTTAAAGAGTTCTGTCTACTTTTTTCCAACAAAAGAGACTTGGATATCAGCCACTCAGTCTGCTGCCCTCTGTCCTGAGACATAATCTCAACCCTTATCACCACTGAAATGTGCACATACTTTGATGCCATACCATTTGACTGTCCCACAAAGAATGGATTACTGGTAATTCACCAAGTATGTCTTTGGGATGTGAATTATAACTAAAACTTGGTGTGGATTATATATTTTTCACAACTCAACAGAAGGTTAATTTCCATAATTGTTCAGGTGTGCAGCCCAAACAATTACAGGAAAAATATGAGTCAATCTATCTTCCAAAAACCTCCCTTAACCACTTAATCACACATAGGAAATACAGATTGTATAGAACTCCACAAGCAGTGACAATTAAAATCCATAGTGAAATGGATTTGAAAGGCTTAGCAAACAGTATTAACAGGACAATAAATATATGGCAAAAATATGTGTTGAAGAGCTATATAAATACATATTAACAAGATGACTGCAAACTGGGCGCCATAGTAGAAAACACATCTGACACAGATATCCTTCAGAAGGGTCTCAGTTAAATGCCAAAAATGTAGCTACCAAATAGGTGGCAATCCACTGAGCACAGAAGAAGTTATCAGGGACCTGGGGACCCAGGTTGATAGTAGTCTGTCATTCGACACCCATGTAGCTAAAGTAGTTAGGAAGACCTTCTACATTGCCCACCTTATCATGAAGGGATTCTCATCTAGATCAAGGGAGGTCATAGTCTCCCTTTACTCATCACTCATCAGACCAATGATTGAGTACAATGCCCCATTGAATGTATCTGACCCGACACTTGCAGCAGCTGGAGAGGCCACAAAAGTTCCTCACCAAAAGGATAAAGGGTCTCAAAATCTGTCCTATGCTGCCCGACTGAAAGAACTCCAGCTCTATTCAGCTCAGAGGTGACCTTTGCCTAACATACAAGGCCATGTCAAACCCAGATTTGATGAATATGCTTCACCTCAAAAATCTAGATCCATCAGAGCCACAAGGGCGGGAGACTTAAACCGTGCTGGAGGATAGATTCATCACCCAAAGACTCCTATGCTGTGGAACAAAACATGTGAGGCAGAGCACTGGCCTTGTTCAAGAGAAATCTTGACCAATGGATGGGAGATCGCAGATATACCCCAGGGATTACCTCAGTGTCACTGCTCGACAGAGGCACAGAAAAATAATGGGTATAGTTCCCCATACTAAAGGGGTGGCCTAAGCCACAAAACGATGGGCTAGGCTTGTAAATGCCCTCGGGCAGATAGCCTAGTATGAACCTATGAACCTATGAACCTATGAACTTAAATATGCAATAACTATACATGGTGGTTCAGTTAAGGTATGAATGAATTCAGATGTAATAAAATTAAAATAATTAATCTTTAAGTAATAAAAAATGCACAGATTGTCTTAGAGGTCAGAGGAAATGGAAACAATGTAGAAAAATATTCATAGAAGTTGGTTACAGCGATGGTGTCCTTTGAACAAGAGGTCATAGGGAGGTAGTTGTCATTTATGAGACTCCTGGCCTGTTGTAGCATAAACGTTGCCTTTATTAGCAAATACATTAGACTTTATATTACTAAAACTATAAAGTCTCATGAAAGGTATCAGAATGTATGTTCATTAAAAGACAAACTAATTTGCATGAACCCTCTAGCAGGTCGAGACCAGTGCCACTAACTTGTTAAAGATAGATCCTACATCTAAATTGTGTGGTGCACAAACACGTATGTTATGATATAAACTAGGATTCAAATAAACACTACCAGCTTGAATCTTTTTTTCTTGTTTTTAATAGGAATGCAAAGTGATCAGTAATGTGTCTTACATAAGACGTTTTGAGAGCAATTCAATCATGTGTATGCCGATATCAAGATTAATCAGACGTGTACAATTTGTTTTCTCTTTTTGTGTTTTGGTCTTACTTAAGGAAAGTGTTCACTACTCTTAAGGCTGGTAAACTATTTCCTCAATAGTGGGTTTTGTTGTCCGAAGGATTAGAAATTCTCAAATAGCTTTACATGCACTAACAAAGTCAGACAGTGGGGGGCTTCTTCAGTAGAAGGCTACTGCCAAACTGCCTTGGGTGTCCAATACTCTCCTTCCATCCCCCCTTCCTCATCCTCCCCCTCTCTTTGTCATTAATGAGCTTTTCCAGCATCTGTAAAAATGACACTAAGAGCTCCTCATCTACAGTCAAGCAGTCATTTGCCAACATGTTTTGCATGATGTATGAATGAGAGAACTGCTCAGATTAAAACAGCCTAAGTGCGTCTTTCATTGCTGGCATTACACTAACCTACTTCCTCCTCGGGAGATGTAATTACATTCTCAAAATGAAATGCATTTGGAAATCTTAACTAGCGAGGCATATTCTTTTTTGGATGCATTTATTGTACTAAAATATTTCAAAATAAAATTTATGTTGCTTTCTTTTTCATGACAGAATGGTAGAAACCCTTTTTCAGAAAGCTTTATTTCATGTCAGGAACAATAAACCTCCTTTTATTTCTATAGTGTCATTAATGAATGCAATGGTTTCTTTATAAACTTACAGCTTTGGACTGAAGGGCAAACCTTATCTGTTCTGTTGATTCATGCATTGCTTATTAAACTAGCAGTTCTGGCTTCTTGCTGAACTGATGGTAGAGATACAGCTTTTATGTTAACATCTCAGTTTCATCTCATGATGCTCTAATAAACTGTTATGAGATAATATTGCTGTCCTACTGATGCCCTTAAACCTAACGCTACTAAGTGTACAGTAACTCAGTCAGAGCTACACTCAACTAAAGCTTCATAGAGATTACAAGCCAGTATGAGCTCAAAAACAGAAGAATTCACTGCTCAAGGCCAAATAGCTTCAAAGCTAGCAATCCTCCAGAGTAAGTATGGAAGTGCTGAAACTGTCAATGTCAACTTGCAGCTTGCATAGAGAGTGTAAAACTTCAATAATGACATCATGGAGAAAAGGACAAAGGGCAGACACTACATAGGAAAGAACCAGCATTCTTCAAATCTCGGAAACCTTTAAAGGGTTTATATGGACTAACACTTCTGCACACAGTCATTGGGGTGTTAAGGCTTCCATGATTAAGGATTTAGTGTATTCAAAGGCTTTTTACTGAGCATAAGATGACAAGTGTTCAGCAGCTGTTGTGCATTCTGTTGCATTATACTTTATTGTGTGATTTTTTTCTCTTTCTTTCATTTGTCTTGCTTCATTATCCTTGCATTATTCACAGTTTCTTTTTTCATGCTTTCCATCACAACTTGCCTCATTTTTCTGTAGAATGTTCTAGTGTTCAGAGAGTGCATTCATTTTTTTTGACAGTATTCTGTCAATGACACCAGTTTTGCCATAACATTTCCTAACAGTGTTGAATTTGAGGTATCAGCATGAGTACTCAACTTGTGGTTCTAATAATCATTATTTATATTACCATTTGTATTCCTTCTCAAGTTTCTAAAGATTATCGATGAAACTGCAATCTAGCATGGAACAATGTGTTATGATGTAGTACTTCACAAATGCATTATAAATTATTGAGTACATTTGAATGAACTACCTAGCATGAGATCCCCATCCCCACTAACAGCAGGGGATCATTGCATGTTTGGAGTTCTTTTTTTTCATATAGACAATATTAATCCTTTGGTTCTTTTTCTCCATGATTTACTTGATGTCTAGTGGATGCTGCATTTAGTAATATGACATCAAATGCCAAAGCTGCAAGTGCTTTAGGTGAGATGGGAACCATTTTGCATGTTAGCCATTTGTAATTTTAGCATGACTGCATGTCCAGGTGAACCAGAAAGGAAGGCTGCCTCATACAAAATAAAAGGAGAACCCATGGTGGAGTTCCTAACAAAATTCTGGATATATGTTATTCCAATTCATAATAGTTTGTCATTATTCTTAGCTAATGTAATATAACACATGTTCATTGTATATCAACATGAGAATGCATCTCTCATCGATGGACCTGTTTTCCATTTTGCCGAGGACAGCAAAGCCAAAGTATCTTATGAAGTATATTACTCCAATCAACCAAGATGCTCTGCCTAGACAACCCATGTTGTGTTGTTCATTGCATTTTATGTGCTTTGCGTCAGCTATATGAAGAATGGTAACATACTCAAGCTAACATCAGTCTTAGTTGCTCACCTTCTGTGACAAACAGAAACCAAAAATAAGTGCGACACGTGACACGTGACAAGTATGAGAATGTGAAGCACTATGGAGAGATGATGAGGGAAGACCTGTGCTTTGTTACGTCCACCAGAGTGTTAAAGGAGTAAAACATTATTATGATCATGGGCTGCAAAGCTGATTATGTGCGTTTGAATCACATCAAGATCCAACCACTCTTCTGCAATCTGTCTGTCCTCAAGTAAATCATTAAGCCACATTATATATTTTTATGTCAATAAGTCAAAATACATGTAATTACTTCAGTGGCCATTTCTTTGTTACCAAGAATTAAAATCAAACTGAGTAAAACTACACATAACTTTGCTGCCACTTTTATAATAAGATTAATTTCTCAGTTATTGCAACCAGAGTGTTAATTACAAATGAATGGACTGAAAGGAAAATATCACCAATGCAGGTATCACACTATACTAACCACACATGCCACATTCCCAGTACACTCATATTTGCACTATCTTTGTCCAAGAAGAGCACAGCCTTGGTCAACATGAAAGTCCATAGAAAGTTTTCGTACATATTACTTTGTGGATTTAATACAAAATTACAAATGAAAACTGAAAAACATTTCATATAATATTAATGGTTTAGCAAAAGAAGAATAAGCTTGCCATAATGGGGAAAACAACTCTAAAATATAGTTAAATTTATCAGTGTGGTGTGGAATTTGACATTGTAGTTTATAGAGTCAGTGTATTATAAGAAAAAAATGCATTTTACAAAGTTGAACAATTGAAGGCCAGATCCAGAAGAATTGGGGTGACATTGTGGCTGGCCTCCACCATCCTGCTATACTACAGCAAACGGAAGTCCCAGCACCTCTGTGATATCCTACCAGGGGTATGGAGTACTCTTCTGATTATTTGTTGTTACACCATCAGAAAAAGATGGAGTAAACTATACACTATGAACAGGCAATGTGATTATGAAACATGCCAGGTAAATGAATCTCACTGACTATTTCATGGTGTAAGACATGCACAATGAAATTCTGAAACATTCTACATAAATGAATCTCATTAACTATTGCTGGAGGAAGATGAACGCCACAACACTTCCCGTGTAACCACAGAGATCACCTGAAGCTGGATGTCCCCATAGTGCTACCTGAATTTTGGCCACAATATTGCACACAGTAGGTAAACTTTGTCAAGCATGCAGTATTACATATATACAAATTCTTCAGGCATGGGCAATAACTGCCAATATACCAAAACAGTTATTCATATAATATGTGTCCATGCTGTTATTAAAAATATTTTAACTAGTATTTGCTTTAATGCAATTTAGTACTCTATTCCATGCATTGGCTACTTTCTCACATAGTGAATAATAGGTTGACTGATGATCCTGTACTACTTTTGACAACCCCAAACATTCCCAGAGGTAGCTGTCTCTAAACACCTTATATACCTGAATAAGGTCTCCTCTGTAAAAGGCACTGCACAAACACTGTACAAACTCAAATATTTTAACTGTTCATAATAATTTAACTTTTCACATCCACGGATGCCCTTGGTATGTCTGCTGTACTCTTTCCAATTTACTCATACTTGTTTTCTTAAAAAGTTCCTGTATTGTTATTCCATACTCAAGTTTGGGTCTAATGTAACTAACAAACAATGATTACCTAGACGTCATAAATCTTTTTGTACATCCTATACTTCTATAAGTATCATTAACCATTTGGCTGATATGATTAGAAAAACTCAGATCTGAATTTACACATATACCCAGGTTCTTAAATGAATTTATAGTTTCAATCACTGTGTGCTGTATTAAATATTTGCTTTCATCCTATGTCTTCCAAATCTCATATGTTTAGTTTTTATTTATTTATTTTACATTTGTTGACTGGGATAGTCCAACTGGATACATGTCCATTTTCAGCAGAGGCCCGGGGAGAAAAGCTCCAAGGTCAGCAATTAGATTATAAAATGCAGTAACTACAATAGTTTACATATCTAAGCAAGCAGTTAAGTTTAAGATACAATATTTACAGAGGTTACATTCATAGGTAAATTATAGAATGTTCCATGGTTAAAGAGAGTCCTGTGAATAGGTCAACATTAAGTAACACTCGTCAGCTAGAAGTACTGTTATTACCTCATATAGTAAGCTACAGATGCAATATATACAGTGGTTACATACCTAAACACATTTAGAGTTAAACCAAGTAAAGATCAGGATAGTGCCACCTGTAAGCTAAACAATTGCTGTTTTTGTCTCATTGTCAAGGAGAGTTAGTCAGGTTGGCTGCATTGACATAGCCAGCTTAGTGTCAGATGTTTAAGTCTAGTCTTGAATTGACTCAGGGAGCTGAGCAAAGTAATTTCATCTGGGAGAGAGTTCCGGGATCTGCCTACAGAGTTAGCGAAGAGAGAGTCGCAGATGGAGTTTTTAGTTTTGATATTCTGGACTAGTAATTTATTAGATGATCGAAGCGATCAAGGATTATGATAGGGGGTGATAATATTTTTAGAGCCAGGAGTGTTATCTGGATTGTAAAGGATTTTATGGGCAGTAATCATGAGGTTGTACTGGATCAAGTTGGGTAATTTTAGCCACCCAAACTGGTTTAGGTGAGTACAATGATGAGTCCTATAAGGCAAACCAGTGGCAAATCTGGCACTGTAGTTATAGCAGATAGAGAGTTTGTTAAGGACAGATTTGTTTAGATTGGAGTTTATTGGGGATGCATACAGAAAAGTTGATAAGTAGGTGAGAGTATGCTATGGCACATCTAGCAGGAGGGGTTAAGAAGGCTTTATCCTATAAAGTGAGCCTAGTTTTTTATTGATGGTCTTAATGGATTGATTAACATGCAAGTCAAATTTAATATTAGTGTCAATGATAACACCTAACAGTTTTGTAGAGGAATCTGGGGTGATTATTGTGCCATTGCTGAATTTAATGGTAAAAGTGAATTCAGTAGACCTGTGGGTTGGGGAGAAAAGCAACAATTTGGTATTTTTGGGATTTAGGATTAGAGGACGACCAGAAAGCTAGTTTTCAATTGTGTTAAAGGTGGTTTGCGTAGCTGACCACAGTTCGTTTGGAGACGTGGCCAAACAAATCATGGTGGAATCATCAGCGTATTGGACACAGTTGACTTTAGGGATAGCAGAAAAGAGGTCATTAATGAAGATGGATAATAGAAGGGGCCCTAGTATGGATCCCTGGGGTATACCTAGTGGGTTGGGTAGGAGTTTAGAAAGTTTGTTTTGCCAAAGGACAGCCTGCTGTCTATTATTCACATAAGATTGGAACCATTGAATGACTGTAGTATCTAGGCAGAACATTTTCAGGGTGTGGATTAGTAATTGATGATCCATCATATCAAATGCCTTGGAGTGATCCAAGAAGAGGGCATAGGATATGTTATTGTTATTGCAATTATAGTTTATGTTATTGTACAAGGCTAGAAGGGCTGAAGTAGTGCTGTGGTAAGGTCGGAAGCCATGCTGGAAATCTGCCATGAGGTTATTCTGAGTTAGATGATGCATCAGTTGTCTATGGATACAGTTTTCCATAATTTTTGCAAGTGGAGATAGTATTGCTATTGGCCTATAATTGGATAACTCAGTAGAGCTACCTCCTTTGTGAAGTGTGATTACATTGGTTATTTTCCAAATAGAATGGATTTTGGCCTCTGCTACTGTTTTGATCTATTTATCAGCATATTATTCCCCTGTGTCCAAATGGTCAATTTAGTCAAGTTCCTTTGCAGACATGCTGTGTCTGTAATGCATGTAATTAGTTTACCCATTTTCAAATTATCTGCATACAGCCTGCAGAACACCTCAGATGAAAAATATGGATCTGAAAGATACAATCTAAACAAGTATGGACATAGGACAGAGCCTTGTGAGGCACATTGACTGTAACCAAAAATTGCACCTGTCCAATTGCTGTATGATACTTGCCATATCCTATTTGTAAGCCATGCAGCTATCCATCTTATCTAGAGTAAGTCTATACCTAGTTGTTCTAATTTATTGCTCAGTATTTTGTGTATAACCCTATGAAATGCTGCAGTTAAGTGTACATAAATTACATTACAATATAATGTTTCATTTATGGCTGTTGTTATATTGTTATAGAGCATCATGTTACAGGTCATTACATATCTATTTTCAGCATATGCATGCTGATACATGGCTTCAATCCCAACCTATATTTCCAGAACATGAAAATAAACTTATGGATCTATATGACTATGGGTTTGTCCTAATCTCCTTTCCCTTAAAGTTAGGTTGAACAAGTTCATGTCTCCAATCCTGATGAATCTCCCCACACTTAAATTACATACTGAATAACACATATAATGGTATTGTAAGTGTGACACCAGGGAAACACTGCCAGCCCAGCTATCTGGAATTTTGTAAATAATCATATGTCATTTGTGAATAGTAATATGATTTATATGCTTGCCTTACAAATGTAAGAGAACTGTATGTTATGTACTGACCTTCAAGAATGTAACCACAGTGTACCCTACTGGAAAAGAACAGGAATGTGTATAAACTATATACCTATGTAAATGCATGTTTTAATAGTAGAAGCTGGAACATACAGTTAACTTGCAAAGCTTCAAGAAAATAAGTTGAATTTTTTTACGATTGGGTTATCTCTTAGTTTCAGTGAAACAGACACAATGTCTAGAGCTAGAAGTTTTTATATTGTCTTGAAACAAAAATATTTACTAGGTTTCAAATGCAAAAGTGTTTTATTGTTATACGACTTCAAAGTTCTGCAAACTTCTGAGAGATATGTATTTCTCACATAGAGATTTTAAAATTATGTTAGTTTATGTTAGCCTGGAAACTGAAGGCAGGTGACAAAGAGTGATGTCATCCAGGCTAACCCAGCAGAAATATGCAATATAAATTTAAGAATTCTCTCAGAGAGAGAGAGAGGGCATTTTTGTATCTTGGCTTGGACCTAGAAATATCCATTCATCATCATCTGCATTTGCCTTGCTAATAGTAAGTAACTAGGGTACATTGATATCTCTTAGATACAGATAGGAATATAGTAAATATTAGTTTAGATGTCTATATTTATTTGAGACTGTCATGCAATGTTGTTTTAAAATATTTCCTGTGGTTCTGAACTCTGCAGATACTGTGTGGTTTGAATATTGTCTTGTTCCTTTATTATTTATTATTAAATATATTTAAACCCATCTTTGTGGCTGATATTTGTGAGACACATTTAAGCTCTTACAGTACTTGCATATGTATTTGGTGACACTCTACAGGCTACTCCAATAGCCTTGCAAGTCTTGGTCACACTTACCATTTGGATAATAGTAACATTACACAGTAGGATTGGTCATACTTTGTAAGTGCCTTTATAATATCTGATAAGTAGTGGCTGGTGGCAGCTGGTACTACCTTATAGTCTGGTCAGAAGGGGGTATAGCTGGTAAACCTAGGACAGCCTTTCCCAGGTGTGTGTTTGTGTACAAATCAAATCTCAAAAGTGTGTGTGTGTGTCAGCTACTTGGGCAGGGACACAAAACACTGGTTGGACAGAGAGGGTGTTGGAGGTCTTAACTTGACCCCTCAGCTGAGATCTTAACCCTCTAGCTATGCCAGTGGCAGTCTTATTGTGGATCTGAAGAAAGAGGGAGAAACCAGCCCCAGATTGACTGTGATCTCTGAGTGCTCTTAAGGGAAATTGTACTTTACTGTGTGTGTACTTGTCATGCGCCCAGTGTGTACATCCCTCACTGGTGCTAGTGGTGAGGATTGAGGCTCCTTGATTACTGAGCCAGTGCAGGGGCATCACAGTAAGTTTATGCTGAAGTGTTTTCATGTCATTATTATTAATTCCTCTCCTCCTACTTAGTTTGGATCCAGTTTGCATAACTCCTTTTCAATACTATCTAATTTAAGCTGAGGTTACCTGGATGTTACTTGGACAATTTATTAACCCCTTTGGGGTACCAAACTGTTATGCATAAGATTTTGTAAATATATCTATAATCTGTTTAGTTTGAGAATAATTTTTAAAATATACACACAGTTTATCAGTTCGTATGCCTTTACTCCTACCACATCTTATGTGTCTATAAAATGTTTCCCTGTTATGCACAATATCTTTATATTAATTTTCTTCATTTTTTCTTGATTTTGTCTTACAGTGTGTTTAATTTGTCTATCTAACTTGTTTATTTTAGGTTACAAACTTAGAGTTCGACCTGTTTTCCATTTCTTACATTTTTGAATCTCATCTTAATCAAGTATATTTTTCTTATGGAAATATATCCCCCTGATGTTGTATGTCTATTTCCTGATATCAAACGTTTTTTATTTTGATTTTTTTTAATTTTTTTTATGTATTTATTTTGCACTCTAACATTTTCTCTTTCAAAACTTGTCACTTTCCTTCTGCAGTTTTTCTACTGAACACAATCATGTTTTGTTTCCATATAATCTGTTATTAATCTTCTGTGCATTGGTTTAGATTTCAGTTTGGCAGAATTATCTTACAACAATTTAAACTTTATAACCCCCATGATCATTGCACATCAATGATGATAAAATTTGACATGAACTAACAGTCATTTCCTTAAGAACACAGTGTCTAATATGTCACATTCCACGGTATGCTTTTTATTACAATATGAAGCAAATGTTGTTTTTGAACATATTTTGCAAATCATTTCCTTATTAATGTAGTTGAATCAGTATTGTTCCAGTTTGGTTTTGGTAAATGTAAGTCCACTGCCACTAGTATTCTTCCCTCCAGTGTTTCATGCAAGAAACAAATGAATTTCTCTAGGTAATCAGCACTTGACATTACTGGACTATACCGTTCAGCAATTTTTATATGTTCCAGGATTGTCTTTATTGTCACAGTTATGCAATCTTCAGTACTGGTGTTATCACCAAACATGTAATTATCACAGTTTCATAACAATTTTTATTCCTTATCATAACACCACCAGCTGATTTTTGTTAGTATATGAGTTACAGTGAAATCATTTATACCCTGACAGAACTGGTGTCCAGTCATTGTTCTTTAACTAAGTTTCACAAACAATAACAACCTCAATCTTGTGGGAACATGCAAATTTTCCAGTTAAGAAAAAGAACTTCATTACCTATGCTCTGAGCATCAACAACCATCAGAGATACATCGGATGTTGCTATTTGTGAACTGTTTAATTTGGACCTGGCAAAAATCCTGTCATGTATTTGTCAAATATTAAAGAATATCTGCTGAAAAATCATCTTCCGTGGTGTTGACAAGTCCAAGTCATTCTGTCTAAACCCATGTGCCCAAAATTAGTCTTGGAAGTTCTACACATTTCCGTTTTTCAGAACAGGGCATTTTCTCATGTAGGTATTTTCCATAAGAAAAAAAAAAACTTTTCATTCACGGTGACCTGACTCTCCCTTCTGTATGTGATTTCTGAAAAATATGCCCTAATACTTGTACAAGTTGCTATCTGAGAAGACTGTAAGTTCCCTATGAACAGTCAGAGAGACCTTGCAGATGAGATAATTTACACCAACATGAATAAAAACAGTTTCATGCTTCCTTACATTAAGGCATTCTAATGCCCGTCTCACATCCTGTATTTTTTTGCTCCTGGCAGGCTTAATACTATTCAATGATCATTATCGTCTCTGCAAATGTAAGTATCATTTCCCTCAATAATTGAATCTCCTATTGCAAGTATATCACTTCTGACCAGAGCTGAAGTATCTACTTCAAATTCAGTAAAGTCTGCTCTATCAATTGTTACAAAGGAACAGTCTTCATCACCATCACCATCAGATTTATTACTCCCAATCCTTTCATCGTGTATTACATTTCCAAGCATGCAGTTCTCATCCACCTGGCTTTGTACTTCCACAGTTTGAGGCATGCTGTCAGCCGGGGGTATTAGGCCTCTGACTAATACACCCAACTGACAACATGCTGAGGGTATTAGGCCTCAGACTACAGATGTGACATGCTGGTGAGGGAGTGCTACAAAAGCATAGCTCAAGCTTGTATAAAAAGGAAGATTTGAGTTATACACTCTCTAACATGGTGGCAACTCATACACACCACTGTTGCATATGAATGTGGTGCACACCTCTTAACATCTTTGCACAAGAAATCAAGACAAAACTTAAAATAATGGGGGGGGGGGCAAAAATAGGGAACCTTGCATATTCCTCTGGACCAGGAGGGGAGATGGAAATGCAATTACTTTCTGAGGGAAATGTATTCTTCCTCTTTGGTTTGTTGCTTAGGACAATATTCATCTGATTTTAAGAAACATGATTATAAGTCAGGCTGATAAATATAATGTTTTATTGTGGTACTTACTGTCTGCACATGTATGTAAATCTCTTCATTAGAGGTACTGTAATTATGTTACAGAGAGCACAGTCATACATAATTCACAGAATCACATTTAGTCAGTCTTGTCTAATTAAACAATGTATTTCACTAAAATGTCGATGCCTCAGCAGTCCCCATAGTCTTTCTTCAGTCAAGGTATGCCGGATCCATGTCACTCTGATTTAGGATTATTTCTTTGTTACTTTTCACCAATCCCTGTATGTCCAAGGTAGTGCCTTATAAGTGGGATATGCACTGGTTAGATAACACCATTTTCTTACTAAATTCTGCAAGAAATGTCCATTGGCAAGCTACTGTCCACCCAATGAAAGCACTACATGGATGCTTTCCCAGCTTGTGCAAGGAAAATCTAACCACACGGTTTGTCCCATACATGTGCCCCTCCCTCCTCTGCCTCCAGGATGAATATACCAATCCTCCTCAGCCAGTATCTCAAACATCCAAGGCCTCCTGCATCATAGTCAGTGCTTTGTTCCTCTGTGTCATGACCCTGTTATGCTTTGTTTGATAATTAACCCCAAGGCTGGCACATCTCTAAATAAGAGAAATGCATAGTTTATACCAATTCTCCAAGGAGTTTTCTCTTTCCATGAACTGGCAAATCTGCTTTCAGTGACCTGTCTGTCTGATAAGGGTTCTTATCAGCTACATTTTAATGAACAGCTCTGTACATTCTGTTATCGCGCTCGGATTTTACAAATAATCAGTGTTGTAGCAGCTGTCTGTACTTGTTGGCCACCTGCCATGATGCAGGCAGTGCGTCTGCTGATTAAAAGAAGTAAGGAGAATGTTATTTGTTAGTAGAGTAAGTAGTAAGTACCACTCAGTGTACTTGGTTATTATGAGATGTATACAGGAACCTCGCGCTTTGGCCATATGACTTACAAAATGTCATGCTTTGTATAAGAAGAAGATGTGGAATTCACACTCAGAACTGCAGGATACAGCGTTTCAGACTAGCAAATGAATTATATTGCTAGCTGTTACTTCATTTTTGGTTATATTCCTCTCATCAAGTCCACTACTGTTAAAAAGGAAATGTAATTTATGTAAACAGAAAAAAATTATAGAAACAATTACATGAACTAAATCCTAGTGCTGCTTTTGTTTTTTAATTGGAATATACTGACCTAATGCAGTGTTTTTCTGTTTAGTAATAGTGTTTGTGACAAACCTAGTTCCTAAAGGCAGTAGATAGAAAGCAACCATATAGTTATAAGACTTATCTGTATTCTCTAGTCCATGTATATATTCCAAAAGAAAGGATAACATTTAGTAATTAATTCTAATGACTATGTACATGCATTTTAATTGAAGCATATCCTGCTTTATTCTAGACTGTGAAAAGAAATCTAATAATTGTAACAAATCTAACTTAGACCTAAATGCTGTTTGAAATGTAATGCATCCAATGCAGGTAGACAACACTAGTGATGATGCTACATCGTTAATTTGTCAAACTTCTCTGCAGCTTCTGGCTATAAGAGCTAGCTTTTGGTATATAATAAATGAAACAGACCTTCTTGCTTATGGACAATAGATGTCTGGATTTGCATGAATGTAGTTTGTACACTAAGCAGACAGAAGAAATAAATGACATTCACTCATCTGCTGTTAGTTAAGGCAAAGGAAGTCTTGCAGCTGTCATAACTGTTGTCAATCTTTGCTCAGTGGCAGTAGAAATATAATTTCCAGAAATGTTTGCTAAGACCCAAAAAGCTTAAAGCTTACACTCCATTATATATGCATACTGGTTTTTTGATTAGTACCAAATTTGGGCAGTCATACTTGCATACATTATAGAAAAATAATGTTTAGGTAGCAAAGGAAATGCCACCCCTGTTGCTGTACATGTAGTGTGGTACTATGTGCTGAGACAATTTGTATGCTTTGCATATTAAAATCCTTTCAAGAGGAAAGGCAAATAGTCAAATCTCTATATCCACACTGAATGGCGAGTCTACTAAATTATGTTTCTTTTGCCTAAGGACAAGTTCAGGCTTTTGATCTGTATCAAAATGTGCAATGATTGTAAATTCTTCCATTATTCATCTTCACTGCCTACAAAATATAAGCAATCACTAAGTATCATGTGTAACGTCTTACACACTCCTATTTGACAATGTTCCTAACCATTTTATAACACTGAATATATTAACAGGATTGTCCACAGTACTCAGAAAGTCTGTGTTTAATTATGTTTTTTTTTAAATGTATTGGTCATGTTCTAAATCAAGTATAAGCAACAAGCCTGGAACCGAATATCATTTCTTTACAATTAATATCAGTTCGTACCATTATTGATTGAAGAAGTGTGTTGTTTTTTGCATTTTGCTTTATTGATAAAGAACATGCTGTGAATTTTATTTTCACAGTGCTGAAAATACTTGACACAGCATTGTGAAAGACTGAACCCACAATACTACACAGCGACAGTAGTGCCATGCTAAAGGTATCACTAGCAGTTTTTCACTTTCTAGAAAGGCAAGTGGATGACTAATTCTTGCTGGTGAAATACTTCCCATTGAAAATTAACACATGATAATGTAGTAGTAAAACCACAAATTAGATAAGAAGCTACTCCTTTAAAGATAAAAGTTTGTTTTGCTTACCCACATTGCTTTGCAGTTGCATGTTAATTATTGCCAAGTACCTACCATGACATCATTTTGCGGGTGTATTTATAGAGAAAAGCCGAGTAAACATTTAAACTATAAAATCAAACAGCACATTATAGTCATCATTTTTTTGTAAAATCACTTGTACTTTTAACACAAAGAGTATGAGAAATGAAATTAATTGTTCAATAAAGTTGCTTTTAAAAGTAACCAATACACTTTTAATAATCATTTTAGCAGCCAAAAAATGTATGCAAGCAGCTGAGCACCACTCTAGTCAGTATAACAAGAACAATTTATAAACATTACTTAGAACAGGGATTATGCAAAAGCACTTCAAATAACATTGAAGCACAATTATGAATTAAGAGATAAAGATAAATGCCACATACCATGCAGATTTTGCTATAACAGACCCCGAATAAAAACGCAGTTATGCATATGTAGATTTCATCAGTTCTCTTTAGAAAAGAATACAGAAATATACTAAAAAGGTGAATCGACTGATTACTAGGTAATAAAAAATAAAACAACTAGTGGACTTTAGTACACATGAAACTAAAAAAGATTAACCAAACATTTATATATGTATTGTCATCTGATTACTATGACACTGACTGAGTGGGAGAAAAGATCCAAATAATGTGTATGTATATATATATATATATATATATATATATATATATATATATATATATAAATATATATATGGATCCCCTACACAGCGTCGACATTCCAGAATGCAGACAACCATATGGCTGACACCACATGACCAACATTCAGAATGCCGACATTGTGAGAGATCCATAGAACAGAAAAATAAAATTTCCTTTCAGCTGTTAGCAGGGGGGGCTATGCCCCCCTGCACCCCCTGTCGGGGTCTCTGCCCCCCACACCCACCGTAACTTTAATATACCAGCTCCAAGATCGCACTACAGTGTAAGATTGGAAATCTTTCCATTCCGCACTATAGCGAGATGCTGGTTCTGCATTGTCGGCATTCTGAATGTCGACCATATGGTGTTGGCCATATGGTTGTCGGCATTCTGGAATGTCGGCAAACTGAAGGGGACCCATACATATATATATATATATATATATATATATATATATATATATATATATATATATATATTTACATACATATACGCATGCACACACACACACACACACACACACACACACACACATATATATATATATATATATATATATATATATATATATATATATATATATATATATATATGTATATATACATACAGGCAGTCCCTGGGTTACAGACATCCGACTTGTAGACAACCTGTAGATACTAACGGGCTGCCGCAATGTCGGAAATGACGTGAAAGAAAAAAATAAAACAAAGTTGCCCAAATCTGTGTGAGTGTGTGTGTGTGTGTGTGTGTGTGTGTGTGTGTGTGTGTGTGTGTGAGTGTGTGTGTGTGAGTGTGTGTGTGTGTGTGTGTGTGTGTGTGTGTGTGTGTGTGTGTGTGTGAAACAGAGAGAGGAGAGAAAGAGAGAGAGATCAGGAGAGTGAGATGAATGAGGAAGTAATTGTGTGCGTGAAAGATCGGGAGAAAGTGAGAGCGATGTGTGAGTGAATGTGTGTATGAATGAGCAAGTGACTGTGTGTGTGAGAGATCTGGAGAAAGCGAGAGTGATATGTGAGCGATGTGTGAATAAATGCAAGTATGAATGAGGAAGAGACTGTGTATGAGAGAGAGAGAGAGAGTGAAGAGTGAGAGTGATGTGTGAGTGAATGCAGGTATGAATAAGGAAGTGACTGTGAGTGTTTGAGATCAGGAGAAATTGAGAGTGATGTGTGAATGAATGTAGGTATGAATGAAAAAGTGACTGTGTGGATACGTGTGTGTGTGTGTGTGTGTGTGTGTGTGTGTGTGTGTGTGTGTGTGTGTGTGTGTGTGTGTGTGTGTGTGTGTGCCTATATGTGTCATACCCCTAAACTTCTTAGAGCAAGAAATCTGGACAAAGCTATAAATAAAAGTGGGACAAATGCCCAATAATAGGGACAATTTTAATAAATATTACTCTTATAAACTTAGAAAGTTAATAGAATAACTGGTTTTGCATTAGCATGAATTTTCTGAAGGGTATGAATTCTGAAACTCAAATGTCTGTCAATATACCTGTCAAGCTCTTACAGCAAGAAATCTGGACAAAGCTATAAATAAAAGTGGGACAAAAGCCCAAAAGTAGGGACAATTTTTAAATTTTGCTTTTATGAACTTAGAAAGTTGATAGAATAACAGGTTTTCCATTAGCATGACTTTTCTGAAGAATATGAAGTCTGGACCGCAAATATCTGTCATTATTTTCTAACTGCAATATTTAATGATTTACCTCTAATTTGCTAGAAAACCAGAGGTATATGAAAAACAGACTAAAAACAGGATGCCAAAATCTGGACATTCTGCGAAAATCTATACAGTTGAGACATTATTTTCTAACTTCAGTCTTTAATGATTTGCCACTACTTTTGCTAAACAAAGAAAATTTTATGAAAAATGGACCAAACATATGAGGCAAAAATCTGGACATTCTATTAAAATCTGTTTAGTTGAGCGGTATGGTCCTCATAAACATTGCATTTAATAACAAAATGCCTTAAACCAGCTTTGTTGATAGGGAAGGTAAGGAAGCATAACTACACTAAACAGTATTATGCTTGCTTTTTTTTGGAAGGGTTTTTAAAGTGTTTTATATGCAAAGAAAAGTAAAACAAATACTTGACTGACGCTAAGTGACGTTTAATAAGAACCATATATACATGTTTCAATTTGCATACAAATTTGACTTAAGGACAGACTAAAAAATTAATCTCTTCCTTAACCCAGGGGGACTGCCTGTGTATATATATATAGATATATATATATATATATATATATATATATATATATATATATATATATATCAAAAATCTACATTTCTTATCTACATCGCCATGTGGGGGAAGGACCCCCTGCAAATTATATATACCAACCCAGAGATCGCACTACAGTGAGGAAAAGGGTACATTTCCTGATATGCACTGTACTGCGATCTCCATTCAAAAGCTTTGGATTTTCAAAAACTCAATCATATGGTCTCAACCATATGAATTTTGAGTTTTTGAAAAACTGATCAGCTGATAGGTACCTATACACACACACACACACACACACACACACACACACACACACACACATATAATAACAAGATGTATATATAGTTATATAAAGTACAACGATACATAGATTCCACACATACATCTGCAGAACACATTTATATTACTGACACATACATCTATATTTAAGGCGACAACCCTGTTATACAGATTGAGATAGATATGGGCAGGGATGTACAAATGTTCCCACGTCCTCTTGACTGCTGGGATTATCTGTGCATACACATCACTTGGGTTGGGAGGGTGGCCTAATGGTTAAGGTGTTTGCCTTACAAACACAAGGTGCAGGGTTTGAGTTTCACAAGGGATAATTGGCTGGGCTTACAATGGCTCGCAAGGGCAGTTAGCCTAGTACTAACCTATGAACCTATGATACTATGAACAACAGCCATCTGATGGCACCTGACCAAGGCTGCAAAAGTACACAATCCACCCACCAACAGACTCCTGAGTCTGCAGGTGTCACCCTGCAGACAGACATAGGTACGCAGGTGGTGCAATGTACAATAGGTGTAATGCACCCCTTGGACAGGACATAGTGTCCCTGCCCACATGTCTGCCTATAAAACTGCAAACAGCCACCTATAGCCAGACTGGTAGGTGTACACACAAAGCAATGATATGACCAGGTGTCCCACCCCTAGGAGACTAGTTACAATAACAGTACCAAGCACTATCACTCTGAAGGCCACACATGTTGTCTAACACAAGGCCAATTAGCATACTCCACAAGTGCTGTTCCTGCAAAACAAAGGTACTGTGAGCTTTAGTGTGTAATACTAGTTAGGTAGTAGTTCTAATCTCACATCCTCCAACTTTGTGTGTGTATCAATATATCCCCTCACAACACTGTGGACATGCTCATATGTGCTATCTCTGTGCAATGGTATGCATTTTTGGCCCTGTGGCTGACTGCTAGCCTCTAAATGCCCTCCTCTACAAGGCCTGCTGATGTCATCCACCTTAAGAGCACTGGCTGACAGTATAGTAGCAGGTAAACAGCATGACGTATGCTGAAAGCTACAGTGTTTAAGACTAGATATGTAGGGGTTCTATTCTCACAGCATCCAACTCTGTGTGTGTTTCAATAGATCCCCTTGCATTATTTTAGACAAGCCCCTATGTGCTCTCTGTGCAATGGTCACCCACTGACTAGTTGCTAGCCACAACAGTGGTCTCTGTTACAAGGCCTGCTGATGTCATCCCCCTTAAGTGCACTGGCTGACAGTGCAGTAGCACATAAACAGCATGACACATGCGAGATGTACTGTGAGCTATATCGTCTAAGACTAGATAGGCAGGGGTTCTACTCTCACAGCATCCAACTGTGTGTGTGTGTGTGTGTGTGTGTGTGTGTGTGTGTGTGTGTGTGTGTGTGTGTGAATATATTCCCTTGCAGCACTTTAGAGAAGCCCTTATGGTCTATCTCTCTGCAATGGTTATCCATTTTACACCCACTGACTAGCTGTTGGCCTCAACAGTGGCCTCTGTCACAAGGCCTGCTGATGTCATCCACCTTAAGTGCACTGGCTGACACTGTAGTAGGAGATAAACAGCATGGCACATGTGATAAGCACTGCAAGCTGTAGTGTGTAAAACTAGATAAATAGGGGTTCTGCTCTCACAGCATCCAACTTGTGTGTGTAAATATGTCCCCTGACAGCACTGGAGACATGCCTATGTTGCCTACCCCTACACATTGGTTATGCATTTTGCAGCCCTGTGACTAGACACTGGTCCTAAATTGCCCTCCTCTACATAAGCATAACTGATATCCACCACAATCTACAGCTGTAAGTGCAGACTACACAGGTGACATGTATCAAGGGTAATAGAGTGTGTCACAGGGTATGAAAGCATGTTGATGTTGACTGTCCCCATTGTCCCTGACACAATGTTCTACACATATGCACCTAGGGAGGCATGCTCATATGCTGGCATACCATGTTGATGTCATACCTCTGTTGTGCTGCCTTGCCATCCTGTACCACAGTATTTCTGCCATGTGTCCATAGTTGCAACACTCAGACTTCTGGGACAAAAACATACACAGCTCTATGACACATCTTTCATTCAGTAACACTACCAGAAGTGTACCATCAGGCAACAAAGATACACGTTTGATGTGTACTCCTGATACATGCCAGCATACAGTACCTGTTGTGGCCCACAACAACTGCCATGGCATAATACTACTGCACTACACAAACACATGTACAGTTATATGGTTACCCTGTGCATCAGACACATATATGCAGGTCCCTGCATCTATGGCATATAATGGCAGAGATGTGGCACAGGTATCATCACATGCACATGGTGTGGTGTGGTGGTGGTGCCAGAGGCCTACTTTGTGCCAAACAGTTGACAGCATGTGTGTGAGTCAGGAATGGGTGCTGTTGACATGGAGTGGTGCTGTGTGTGTCTGTAGGTGATCTACATGTGGCAGTGGTGTTGGAGTGTGTCCACTGCTAGTCCTACATGTGTGTATGGTGGACAGCTGTGGACTGCAAATGGTAGACTGGACAGTTCACCATCTCCGGTCACAAATGTGGGAACTGGCTACTCCATGAGCAGCATGGGCAGCACCATACCCAAAGTCAGATGCAGTGCTAGTACCATAGGGTGATTGCTGTCTGCTGGGCCTGTGTCCTCTCGGGACCACCCAGAACCACATGCCCATGGCCTGGCACATTGTGGTGTGGCCAGCACACCTCCCGCTGTAGCACTGGAAGTGCTGCCACTATGGTGTTGCTGGCCTACATCCACATGTCCGATGCCAAACCCCAACCACATGTTCCAGCACAGACAATGTATGCTCAAAGGCAGATACTGTCTGAGCCCACCATCTCTCCACTACATCAGTAAAATATTCTATGGTGTCAGCAATGCAGTGGAGGTAGTCAAGAATGTTAGACTGTGCTGCATCCATAACACTAAACATCCATCTGGTGTTGCATTCAGCTCATGCCTGTGCCTCCATGACAGCCCAAAATATGTGGCGAATGACCCATGATGTGACACCTGCAACAGGAAGTGGATGGGCAGAAGTCCTCCTTTGAGCACCCCTGTCAATCTGCCTGTGTTGGACCTCACCAGCTGTCTGGCTGTGGCCAGTGTCTACACTCACTGATGCCATAGTTCTCACACTGTCCTGTACTATCTCACCAGTATCAGACTGTCCAATATCTGTAGCCTCTGGTGACTGGGTATGTGTGGGCATACTGACTGTGCATGGGGACAATGGGGGCAGAAGATGGCTGTCAACCTCTGGGACAGATTCACCCACTGACAACCCAATCTGTACCTCACTATGTCCACCATCATCATCAGAGTCTGATGAGGCACTGACATCAAGCTGTGAGGGGAACAGACTCCAACCACCTGTTCACCTGTGAGATGCAAGACAAAAGCAGTACACTGCCACCTGCACTATTATTCATAGTAATCCACACACATGTATACAGATGGGGATCCACAATTGCATTACATGTCCCATGTATTCTCATCTCTGGTCCCATGCACAACACACACACCCACAACAACATGCACAGACAACCCAGGCCTTGTATAACATTACATCAGCTACATCTGGGTAACATTGCCAGTTCAATACACCTGTGAGGTATACAATATGACAGTGTATGTGACAGAAATATGCATTAAACTCAGTACACTTATGTTGATAATGATATGTTAGTTGTACTACCACTGTTTCAGGTATGTACCTCCTCCCTATTGTGTCTGAATGGCATTTTGGAGTAAATGCCTCATGTATAGCAGGCTGCATAGTTGCTCCTAACTATAAGTGCAAACATGTTAATGCTTGTAGAAATACACACCTGTCATTCCCAAGGCTATGCAATGTAGTTAACTGCTCCAAAATGGAACATACAATTATTTTACTCTAGCTAAGCACAAACCTTGTGCAAAAGGCAAAATGGCAGCCCTTAACATTCATAGGGTATATCTGATCAGGCAAAACAACAGTATGACACTTACTAGGTACGGGACCTCAAACTCCAGCCACATCTCATGTACCCGTGAAAAGGTGAGAGAGAGGTAATGTCAGCAACACCAAATGTTGCAGTGTTACAATGTAATATGGGTGTATATCATGTACAGTAACTAATATGATACTGGCTACATTGCTGCCATTCTGAGTATGTGTGCACAGCTGTGGTGAAAAGCCAACCCCCCCCCCCCAAAGCAGATAGACCTGACACCCATGTACTCATGTGTAGAACCTGACACAATAGCTGCAAATGTATTATACTGGTGAACAGAGTCAGCTTACCTGGATGCTCCTCTGATGTGGATGCTGTGGCACCCACCTCCCGGATGTATGGAGTGATGGTTGGCTGAGAGCTCTGGGTTGATCCTAGGATCACCAGGAATTCCTCTGTGGCTGAGAGTGGTTGTTGTATTGCAGGCCTTCCACCAGTGGCAGCACAATCCCTGGCAACAGCAGTTGCTCATTGACATGCGGCCTTGATCATGTCTGTGACCCGGTGTCGAACCTGCTCCTAGGTTCTGACCTGTTGGGCAAAACCATTATCCTCCCTCACAAGGCTGGCTCACATTGCTGCACACTGCTCTTGATTGTGGTGACCCCTTGATGGCAGGATGTGATGGTTGAGTCTGAGGGCATCAACTATAATGTCAATTTCTGCAGTTGAAAATAGAGGCTGTCTCTGCTGATACATCATACCTGTAAGACAACAGGGGAACAAATTACAGGACCAGATACATGGATGTCCATGATGTACAGACCCTGCTGAACCAAAATGAGCTGCACTATCCACTGCTCCCTCACACGTCATACCCCACAGTCTATCAATACACTGCATGTGTGGCTATCAACAAGATAGTAGCAGTACCTGTTATGTCCCTGCATGCTGTGACAGAGTCTGCTGTATGTCTCTACACCCATTACTGCAGTCTAGTGTGGTGTATCCCTTATGGGCAAAGTCCAATTACTATGTCATACAGCCACTGTCAGACAAATATCTGTGTGCTATTACAACTATATGGGGACAGTCCAGCAACACCACTGTGCCACAATGACAGACAGCAATGCAAATCTGCTGTAGTTTATCTTTCCTGTAGGCATCAAACCTCTCCACTATACAGATGTTTCCAGAATGTGAATGTGTGCCTCATAGATGTGGTCCTTTAGATACACACATGTGGATGTCTGATAAATGGTTGGCCAGTCATTGATGGTCGTTGTCAGAATATAGATAATCTGGCTGTCACATGCCAGACCCCTCAGAAAACCCTTATGCTACAGTAATATCTTTTAGTCTATTCATACTCTTACTTTGTATGGCCAATATGTATACTCTGTCACTGACTTAGGCCTGTGACCCCCACTAATTATGGCTATCACTTGAATTCCTGCTGTAAGGTGTTGACAGGTATGCTAGCTATAGCTTTCATGCAATGAGGTATGAATGTCAACAGAACACCGACCTAGCCACAGTACATCAGGGGCAGTCAGGGATACCTTTACAATGTCAGAACTATTTCTGTGTGACATTGACAGACTGAGGCAAGGTGAATTACAGTACATTGTTTGATGTTATAGTTGTGTACACCCTTACTTACTGTCAGTATGTCTAACTCATAATCCACTAGCTGTCCTACAACAGCCGACAGCTGTAGGAGGGAGTAACAAGGGCAGAGCTGTGATTTGATTTAAAGCAGGGACGGTTGAGAGGTGTGCCTGTAGTTGTTGGATAGCACAGTATCACCAACATGTCAATAGATGTACTAGAGGCCTACTGTTGTAATCCCTATATGCCTCCATCCTCCCATCTGCATCCCATTATATGGGGACATGTATTGCATAACTGTTAGGGTGAAGTAATCATGTTTTGACCAGAACCTCTGCAAACAGCTTGCAAAACCATTGTCTGTCCAAGTAAATCAAAATACAGTCTTGTTCCCCATAAGCAGTTGATTGCCTTTTATAGGTAATGCTCATTAACAGGTGATTGCCTGTGTACCACTCTGTGGCTCAGACTTGCTAATTGCATCCAAACAGCTGGGTTGAACTTTCATTATCCGATGGCAAGGCAGCACATTGCAATATTTAAGGGCTCCATGAAGGCCTTGGTCCCTTTCTTAGTCTTTGAGATGGACATTAGTGAGGTATGGAGACTACGCATCACAGAGGGTAGGTACAGATACTGTCCAGTGTTGAGATTTATGAGGTATGTCCACAGTTTTGCATATGTTTGCCCATTGTCCCATGACATTGTGATTATCTGGCAGTTCAGTGGTAAACATTGTGGGCTGTGGTCTGTAAGGAGAGAGAGAGGGAGACGTGAGTGTCAGACATCATGCCCATCAGAATATGCATCCTGATCTAGTAGCTGCTATTTTATCAGCTCAATATCTTTGTAGCAGCAAACTGTGAAACATGTCTCTCTCGCTGGACCTTTGCCCCCCCCTCCAACATTTATGTATGGTTTTGTCTGGATCCCTTGTTCTAGGGGGTTGTGACGCATGGTAGGTCTGTAGCAGCTATATTAACATACACCTACATGCAGCCTAGGACACATAAGGGGGAATGTGAATACTTTGGAGGACAGCAAGCTGCATGTGTAACTGAGGAAGCAGTGTCAGCTCTGTCATTACAGCAGAGCCAGGGAAAGGGTACCCTTTACAGTCCACTCAAGGCATGTGCATAAGGTACAGTTGTTATGTAACAGTGCCAATCACACAGTAGTAGGAAACATATAGTTAGGCTATATGAATGTGTGCAGTGTGTCTCTATCTACAGGCCTTTGACTTGCAAATGTGGGTAGCAGTTAATTCAGTAGCAGGAACCATTGTGGGTTAAAATTGCATGACTCAGTCATTACCTGCTTTGTTCGCAACAATGTAATTGAAGTGCAACACACTGGATTCAAACCCAGGGCTGTGGGTGGCAAAACATACTGTATGTAAGGCATTTAACAGACTGAGCTACTGCATCAGTGCTGCAGCAGGTGTATTTGCAAGATATATTTGCATGCATACAGTCTATGATAGACATCGCATCCATCATTATGTGCATGTCTTTCAAAGGGAGTTGTTCTTCAGCAGGGTCCCAGTTGTACACAATTACTTTGCATTGCTGCCTTAGCAGGTTTGTTTAATGATGTTGCTGATAAAATGGTACATCTACCTACTATTCCAGGCCTCATGTACATCCATTATTATTTATTTAGCTATGTACTGGTGTACTTTTTGAATTAGAGTCCCAGGGACACTTCTATTTTTCCCAGTAGATGTACTTGCAGGCTGTCAGTGGCAATTAATATATTTTGCTGGAAACACCCATTTCAATTAAGACATGAGTGGCCTAGTGGGCTAATGTACTATGCTATTGTTGGCAGGGGCCCGGGTTTGAGACTTGGCATGGATCATTATGTTGTACATGAGCCTAATACTGTGAGAAACACATAAGAACATTAAAGCAGTTTTAGGTGGGTTTGAGAAACGTGCCACTTAGCTCTATGCAAACTTGCTCTAAAAATTTAAAAAGAAAAGAAAAAAGGGGGATAGGACAGTGGTGAAATGGTGGCAAGCAGGGGGAAAAACATACTGAAAGGTAGGTAGGGATGTGCAGGACTTATGCAGGAAGGAACCACAGCTTTCCATTCCTATTACAGCAACAGCTGTGCAGTTTGACAGAATTTGTGGATGAATTTGGACTCTCAAACCCCAGAGAGAGAGAGAGAGAGGGGTGAGGACAACATAAATGTGTTGTTAACCCAATTGGACCAAATTAGTTGTGTCCAGTGGGCTCATGTGTGAAATGGAGAGCTATGTGTTGGGTGATACTTTTTTTTTGCAGGACAGGTGTCCTTTTTTTTAAAGGAGAGAGTGGAATGTTGGGGAAGGGATATAGGTACATGTGGGGAGGTAAGTTGGGTAGGAAATGATGCAGTTGCAGACAGACAAGACAGCAGACAGTGGCATTGTGTCACACATGAGGGCATAAACACTTTGGATTGGGAGGGTGTTGTGGAATCTGAGAAGCATGTGCTTCTAGACATCAGTAGAGTGACTGAGCTCCCCACCCATGGGCAGTCAACACTGCTCCTTCACTGCCCCGAAGGTGGCTGTATTGGAGACTGGGCCCCAGGGCCAGCAGGCCCACCAGGTTGTTGAGTCTGCCCTCAATCCAGTGCAGGTATTGGTCATAACTCCTATGAACTGTCCCACACACCATGGTTGCTAGTTTATCTTGGGTGACTGGTACCCCTCAGCCACCGATCACAGGGGGAGATAGGCCCTGTCCCTTGAGGCAGTTCCACCCAAAGATGATGCAGGGCCAGAAGAGGGGACACCACTAGTCTGGGACCCAGATGCGCTGGTACCCGGTGCCACAGCCTGCTGAGGTAGGGTAGGTAGATCAACAGGAGCTGGCATACCCTCACGTGCTGTGGTTATGGAGGTGAAGCAATGCATTTTGGTTAGTTATAAACAAATAATCACCACAAATCTCCGTCACCAATATGTTTTTCTCCGTCATCCATTTTGTTACTTATTAGTTATAAACAAAACCATTGTTAGTAATAACAGCATGTCAGAACACTGGAAATAACTGAATCACATTTCAATGCAAATTATATGGAGCACAACAATAAATAACATAACAGTTAGTATATTAACAGCATGTCAGTAACAGTTATGACATAAGGCCAACAATATAGGCATTTAGGAAGATATGTTAATATGCAAACATTATAATACATAATAATAGTAAACTACATGCCCCAAAATAAAGTTTAATGTAGCGACAGATGTTAATAGTAAACCATAACCAATGGATAAGAATAATAAATAAATGAAGATAAGGGGTGGGAAGAGAGAGAAATACACAGTCCATTAATACAATTATAGTCTATTTTGTGGAGAACAGTACTGCTATCTACTCTACAAGTCTGTCCTTTCTTTATATTTACAAATTGACTATGGCTGCTATAGCATGTACATACCTCTCAAGCTACCTGCATGGAGCAGTATGAGCCAAGCCATAACCACTGTGAGTAGTAAACTACACAGAACACTTGCATATCAGGTGAACCTATATAACTACCATGGTGTACTGTGGGCTGATGTAGGGATACATTCCTGGTTAGATACTCATGTTGATGGTAAATGTGTGGCAGAGGGATTATGCACTACTAATTACATTCTGTGACAGCATGACACTTGAAAGACATGTATGTGTACAGTAGAAAATCTATACTACTATCATGCCTTGCTTGACAGGCATGGGGATAGAACCCAATAGCAGTGACTGCAGAGTACATCTGCACTGAATGTATTAATTGACTGAAGCACCCTTTAACAGACACTCCAGACATACAGCCATAGCAATGATTACACATTTATTTATTTTATTTTATTAGTATTATATTTATTTCCTTTATTTTATGCAGTATATTCACATATCTGGTAATAAATCTGTCACATCTAAGCACATAATTATTTACACAGACTATGACCTAACATTTTCCTGTAGTTCCTGTGGACAGAAAATCTGTAATCATTTTGTGACTGCTACTGTGATATATAGTGCTACAGTGCACTAGATTTGAACCCTGGTCTGTGTGTGGCAAAATGTACTTCAGACAATGCATTTAACAAACTGAGCTGTTGAATCACTGCTGCTTGCTTGCTGACTGATATTTGCCTAGAGCTCACCTGGAACCTATATATGACCTGGTAGTAGTAGTACAGTCTTATAGTAGACTGCAGTGACAGCTGAACACACATGCGTGTAATGCAATCATGACAGAGATACTAGGTAATCTATACATTAATACATAGAATGCAAGTGTACACAATATGTTGTTAGTGGGTTGAAATATCTGTGAAGTCTACAAACCATAACAGATTACTGGGTTGGCTAGCTCACCCATATACATTTGCAGAAAGTATATTTGCAGTCTACAGCTATTACACTGTTATGCTTGCCTGCAGCACCATACCTCAGAGCCTGAATGCATATAGCTGAAATGCAATGGTTAAAACAAAATAATCCTGATATAAACAATATACTTTGGGTGTTACTGTTATTGCTTCATGTGTTATTGCAGAACAGGTGGCATAATTAATTTCTTGTAAAACAGCTCTGAAACTGCACTTATTGCACAACACTTTTTATTAGATACACCTTGAGGCAGAAACTGGTATTGTTTTGTGTTTTTATTGCAGTTGTCATAATCGATTTCATGCAAAACAGCCCTAATTTCATACATATTGCACAACACAGCTTTATTAGATGTACCTTCATGCAGTTACTGGTATAGTTTCTCATTTTTATTGCACAGCAGTTGTAATGTAGTTGTTGCAATACAGCTGTAATTTACTATTATGGCAGCAGAAACTTTATTTAATTTACTTTAGCAGAGTTAATATTTTACTCTTCCCTGCTTATTGCACTACAGTTGGTAGTAGTCACTTATTGAAGTACAGGTCTACATCCACATTCATTGCAATGCAGTTTCACTGTATATACCAAATGGCAGGTAATGCTTTACTCTTTTTTGCTTATCTGACTATAGATTGCAAAATACAACTGTACTCCCCACATTCATGGAGCAATCTGGCCAAGCTCCCTGCATGCACCTCAATGTTGTAAGCCCTCTCATCTACAGCTGTTGGGAGAGAAGGACACCATTATGCATACCAATTTAGCAGACATTCAAGACTAGATGTTGGTGAAACACAGGTAATGGTACTTACATACATGTGGGACATTCCCAGCCTGGAATACTTGGACCCAGGTGTTCAAGACAGCCCCCCTTCCTTCTTTTAAGGTCATCATGATGGTGACAATACTGCTCACCTGTGCGTGGGATACCAGTTGCACTGGCAAGGTCCTTTGCCAGTCAGTCCCAGGCCTTCACCTTGCACTCTGAGCCTGGTAATCTCCCTGCATCAGCCAGCCCTCATGTTTTTTTACAAGGAGTCCGACCATGACCCTGGACACTTGAATGCCCCAATGCTGTGCCCAAAAATACAAACCCTCTCCAACACCTGCCATAGTGTACCTCTCATTGAAAGCACTGAAATGGATTAACCTGGATTCCCACCTGTTGACCTTAATATAGCCTGTTTTCCCCACCATTGGGCAATTTTTAAAAATGTGTTGCATTGCTTGGCACTGCACAAACCAGCACAGTTGAGCTGAGCAGTACTTAAACTGGCAATGCTTAGCAGTTCTTAGCAGTGTGCAAACCAGCTAAGCACGTCCAAGCAATCCCAGGCACTGCCAAGCAGTCCATAAATAGAGATTGTTTAAGCAGTGCTTAGCAGGTCTTAGCAGAGCTTAGCTGACAGCAGCAGATCAGGATTGAAAAATAATTACAATAATTTGTCTTTGGAAAATAAATGCTTAATTTCCCTTTCATCTATTCAAAATCTGTACCTACAGCACATAAGGCTGTAACTCTAATCACTTGGCTACATGGATATGTGGAATGCTGTTAAACTTTTCCATATACTTCTGATCTAACTTTAAGCACTGCTAATCACTGTGCCATGCTGCACAAACCTGCTAAGCTATGCTTAGAGTTGACCTTTGCATTACAAATTAAATTAATCCAGTTTCTATTTTAGATGTCTGGCACATGTCAATTGCTGTGGTCCACTCCACACAAGCTTTAAAAAAAATAAATAAATACATGCATTGATATAATGTACTTGGACAGTGCAGGGGTGTGTAACTCATCTGCGGACACAGTTAGTCACACACTCTCTACACTGATTCAATAACTATGCTCCATGGCTCTCCCTCAGCAAAGCACCATCATTAATATGCATGGCACACTACCAAGGGGGAACCGCATACATGGACATAGTAACTTCCATATAGGGTCTACACTATGCCTACATGGATTTTATTAAATCTGGGGGATTGTTTCTACCTTCAGTCTGGAGGCAAATTGCTGGATGTTATTGGTTCTTCATTCTTTTAATTGCTGCATAAAGAGGGACACATTCAGATGAGGTTGCTATTTGCTACAGGTGATGGATAGTTTGGGCCTAATAGAGGCATTTAAAGGGACATAATTTTGAACTTGTATTTTCTCCTGATATTATTATGAACCTCTGTTTGTAGAATCTGTGGCATTACTAAATTTTAATATCAAGAGGCTGAAGATTTGCTATCCTCCATTACATTTGCTCTTACTAAGGAAGTCAGATTCCCACTTGATGGGACTCACATCATCAGGGTGATTTGCTAGCTGGACTTTCACAGAGTATTGGATGGCCCAAGAGAATATCAATCCATTGTGGTGGCTTATAATAGAGAAATCTTCAAAGTCTCAAATGTTCTTACCCCAGTCAGTATTTCTCTTCTCTCCACAAGCTCCATTAAGCCATGATTTTCCCACATGTAAGAGATTCAGACCCATAGTATAAGATTCAAGAGGAAATGAAAAAAAAACTTAGGCAAGTGTAGCATTGGAATACCAAGCTGCTGATACTTTCCACTGTAATCACCTGCTTCACAGTCATGAAGATTTCTGTGTTGAAGAACTGACCAAATTAGTTGCCTTGCACAGTGAACAGGCTGTAATCAAGCCAGACCTGTCTTCAGTGAAACATTTTAATACAGGCATACTGCAATCAGTCTCAGAGATTGTTTGCCATTAAGATTATCTTACATTATTACTATTCATGGTATGGATGCTACAATTAAGAAGTATCCTTAAGCACAGGGACTTTCAATACAATTGTTATGCTGATAAAAATTTACTGCTACATCTTCTTTTTTCAGAAATGTTTTCCAGATTATACTATCCTAGAAGATATACCTGCGGTGGTGGTGCTGCGGTAGCATTGTCGCCTCACAGTAAGATGCTGTCCGGTTCGATTCTCAGCTAGAGCGTCTTCTGCGTGAAGATATGCGTGAATGGGCATACCTTCGTTGAAGGCTGTGCATCAGGGCTGGTAACTCAGCACGTAAAAATCAACTACCAATCATTAGCAGACCGGAGTTCCACTGTGGCGACCCCTAACTGGGAAAAGCCGAAAGACACAAACAAAGCTATCCTAGAAAATAGAGGTTTATGCAAACTTGGGTGGAAATTAGGTGCTGAAACTCAGTCCAAGTCTGACACTTCACTATTGCATGTGAATGTATCTCAATCACAGGCTCTATTCCTCTGACCTCTTTATCTTTGTGGTGAGAACAGGTTGGATGGGAGCCTTTTGTGAAATCTAAGAGTAGTACACCTCAACTTGTTGCCACTTAAGATCCGGGTGTTGGCATTTGTTAAATCATATTATCATCCAAAGAATGTCTCCCACAGTAAGCACTTATTTCCATTACCAATCATCACCAGGTCATTCCCTGCACTGGTAGCTTCCCGTATTCATTATTGTATTTAGCTTTACCTTGAACTTAAACATGGTGATCTTGTACACCTTGTGGGTGCAGAATTCCATGACAGAGTGCTGGTTGGTGCTTCTAACTCCATCTGTTTTTCGTTTTTGTTGTAGGACATGCATAGGTTAACTAATGTAGCAAAGTAAGCCTTTAAAATCCTAATTCTGACTGACCACACCGTGCTAAGTCTGGGTTTAATCTAGTTACAGAAAGACTTGTCATTCCATTCTCCCAACGGGCAGCTTATATCTTCAGGTAAAGGTCTTCTGGTTATTTCTATAATTCACCTTCAGTCCTCCATGAACTTGCCTGCTGGGCTCCTGGCTACTTTCAGTGATTCTGGCATAGAAGGATTTTTTTTTTTTAATTTTGGATTAGTGAAAGGAAAACAAAATCATTAATTTGAGGCAGAATGCAAAAGGGCACCATGCTGTGTCATTCCTCCTCACAGATTCACAACAGAGTGGAAATTTCACCAGATGAAAACAACAGATATGGGGGGGATGGGGGCACAGGTGATTTGTTCACTCATGGGAGAATTTATTGTTGCACTGAGTTTCAGAGCAATATATTCTATTGTGTGAGCCACTAGTGCACTTTTTGGGGCATTTTCCCATTTTCTTCACTGTGGTGCAACCTTGGTGTTGGCATATATAATTTCATGGGTTTCAGAGGGTGGTACAAAGGGGCTTTCCCCTTACAAAAAAATATATATATTTTTATTTATATATATATATATATATATATATATATATATATATATATATATATATATATATATATATACATGTGTGTGTGTGTGTGTTTTCAGTTCACCAGTTTCGATATTTCATTTTGTAGAGAAATGAGCTTCTACAAGACTTACAGGAACTTTCTGAATTATTATGGCAATATCACTCATACCTTTTTCCATACCCAATTTCAAAGTTAACAGTTAATGGAGGGGCTAGCAATCATGCAGACTCATACCAGTTTTCTGTTAACTGTCTTCTGGTAAGGTCAGACCACAAAATGGTCTCCTTTGAAGTAAAATAAAACCTGGACCCCCAGCTAAACCTATAATATTCAGGAGCTATTCTAAGGCTAACCTCCTGCTATTAAGTGAGAACCTGGCAAAATGTCAAGCCCCATAAACCCTGAGAACACTGCTGCCTATGCAGAACTGTTTACAGAAACCCTTTGTAAGCATGTTAATAGCTGCACAGGGGCACCTGTACCCACCAGGAAGAAGTACAGAACTAACTCAAAAAACAAGCCACCCTGATGGAATCACAAAATCAATAGGCTGTATAACAGGAGGAAGAAAATCATGGCAAAAATTAGGAGTTACAGCACCCAGCAGGATAAAAGCACTCTCATCAAACTAAACAAACAACTCAAAGAACAAATAAAGTCTACTAAAGCCAAATTTGAGGTAAGTATGGCCTCCCAGGCAAAGGAGAACCACAAAGCATTCTTTAGCTATGTCTGCAACCTCAAAAGCAATACACAATTGTGTGCACAGCTCATTCTAAATGGAGCCACCTATACTGAGCCAGAAGATATAGCAAACCTCCTGGGTGATAAATTCAATTCCAACTTTACCCCTCTCTCCCCCTCAACCTTCCTTCAGGAAATATCATCAAATATAACTCAACCCTACTATCACTAGGGAACCGGTCCTTAATGCTCTTTCTAAGACCAATAACATCAATGGGCCCAGACAATATCCCAGTATGCCTTCTAAACAGCATGAAACATGGCCTATCAGGGCCTCTGGAATTACTATTTAACTGTAGCCTCCAAACAGGTTTCATGCCTCATGAATGGAGAAAGGCAATAGTCATCCCTCTGCACAAAGGTGGGCCAACTACAGACCTGGGAATGTACAGACTCATAAGTCCCACTAGTCTTATATATAAAGCCATGGAAGGAATTATCATGGAGATTATCAGTAGAGCTATAGTAAACCTCCAGACACTGGGCCCAACCCAGTTTGGTGTCATCAAAAGCAGATCATGCCTACTCAACCTGGTAGACTTCTTTGAGAAGGTCACCAACGCAATGGATAAGGGCAAAATTGTTCACACTGCCTACCATGATCTAGCCACGGCATGTGACACAATACCCCACTTGGGCATTGTTGACAAACGTAAGAGGTTAGGTACAAACCCGCATGTCATCTGGTTGATAGCCAACTGGCTCACAGACAGGACCCAGGAAGTTAGAATTGGGGAGTCCACCTCTACAAAGAGGCCAGTCACAAGTGGCATTCCTCAGGGATCAGTCCTTGGACAGCTCCTTTTTGGCATTTTCTTCTCAGAAGTCAAGGCCAATGTCAGTGGTCTCTAGCTGACTAAATTTCCAGATGACTGCAAATTAGGAGCTATCATTGAATCTCATACTGACACAGATATTCTCCAGGAGGGGCTGACACAGACAAACAAATGGGGTCAGAGCCATAGACTAAAATTAAATGCCAAGAAGTGCATAATAGTATCCTTTGGGAAGTCATCCATTCCTTGTAACTATCGTATTGACAACACACCCCTTAGAGCTGACCCAGCAGTCAAGGACTTAGGGACACACATAGATAGTAATCTACCCTTTGACCATCACATGTCTGCAGTAGTGAGGAGATCATTCTAAGATGTTCAATTTATAATCAAAGGTATGGCATCTATGTCCAAGGAAGTCATTGTTCCACTGTATTCGACATTCATCAGATCTATCATTGAGTACAATGCCCCCTTTGGTATGTACCTAACCTGGCATATCCAACAACTGGAACATCCACAGAGGTTCCTCACTAAAAGAATACAGGGCATAAGTAAAATGTCCTATGCAGACTTCCTCAAGGTCCTATCCCTGTATTCTGTCTCCTACAGGCTTTTAAGGGGATATCTATGCCTGGCATACAGAGCATTGTCAGACCTCACTATGATGGACCTCCAGCATATTTAGAAAACAAACAGCACCAGAATTACCCATTCTGAATATTTAAACCTTGCCTGTGATACAAATAGGACCTGCTGGAGAGATAGGTATATATCCCAAAGACTACCCTGTCTATGGAACAGGCTCCCCATCAATGTGAAGCAGAGTTCCTCCCTAACCCAATTCAAGTGCAACATGGACAATTGGATTGGAAACCAGAAGTTCATCCCTGGTTTGGCACCTATGTCTCTAATGGACACAGGTAACCTGTAAATGGTTCATCTCCCGGCCCCATGCTTACACTTATCAAGGGTATCACAACTTGTCAGCATTCCTCTCAGCCTGGAAACATCAAAAATCTGGATGAAGGCCCATGAAAAATAGGTACAAATCTGCATGCTGAGTAACATAAAAGTTACAAATATAATTCTGTAACTCCGCCCACTCTGATGGAATTGTGAGATACCAACTTTCAAACGCAAACCTTAGAAAAGACAACCAAAATATGCCCACAGACCCTGTAGTAAATAGTAAACATTTTTTTTTAAATGTGTAGCAATTATGTTCATTGGGAAGGAAGAAGATGATGAATCTTAGAATTTTGTTTTTGGTGACTTGCAGTATGTGGTTTTGTGATAAAAGTAGGGCATTTAATTGTAAGCAATATTCTAATCTTAACAAAAGAATATTATAGTTTGCTGGGACCTCCAAAGTCATTCTCCATGGCCTACTGATCAGTGGCATAGCTACAGTTTGTGCCACCCGAGGCTGTCTTTGAGTTTTCCACCCTCCCCCCTCACAAAATCATGGTCAAATGGGGCTACCCATACACAACCCTCCCCCCTGCAGCCATTCGAATGTCCCATTACTTGGATATTTTGCCTCATTTACCATAAACACTGTAATGTGCATACTGCTTCACTTCTACAATGATTATATGGATTTATTTAAAACTTTTATTTTACATTTTATAGCACAAACACTAATAGACATCTGCTAATCAAAGCAATACAGTCTCACGGTGAAAATAGACTTAGCATTAAAATTTCTCTGCCCTTGAAACTCACATTCATTGAAACAGCATTGAAACCCACATTCAAAGAAAATGCATCTGGCCAGTGGCAGATAAAGATTACCTTTGGGCTGTTTTCAAATCATAAGCCCCTTGCACATGAAACATGCATGTGTTCTTTGATACACCTTCCTGATTGTATTAAATTATATTGCTTGTATAATACAGCACACTTGTTAGAGCGCATTTTTAATTTATTGTTTTAAACATTTTTCCAATAAGCAATGAAACAAAATGCAAGAACCAATATTGACAAAACTGCCCAATGCAGAACCTTTCCATCATAAAAGTCTACTCAAACATCTACAATCCACCAGTATCAGTAAATATGCTACTAGCAAACACATTTATATGTCATTGTTTCATCTACAAATAAAGTGCCTGTTGCCCTTAAAGAAAAAATTGCCTATGTTACATTAAAAAAAATGATACGCTAGTAGTATTCCAAAAGGAATGGATGGCAAACTGATAACAGGTTCATAATTACTAGCTATATCTTCCAAAGGAGGACATTTACAGGACTGCAGCATCTACTCAATTTAAAGTACAATTCAGTACAGTATCAGCACATACTGTGGGACTAGAATCCACAGACTTCTGTATCAAAACCAAGTATATTACCTGTTGTTCTACTAACAATGCAAACAGACTTAGCATACTCAGCACTAAACTTCTCTTCCCCTGAAACTCTCTGCTCCATGTAAAATCCACTTGTTGCTCAACTAAATCTCTCAACTTTGCAGCACAAGAAATCTGGAAAAAGCCAAAATTTAATGGGGGGGGGGCAAAGGCCTAAAACCAGGAATAAATTTTAAGCATTGCTTGTGTAATCTAAGAAAGTTGCTAGAATAAACTGTTTTGTGTTACCACACATTTCCTAAAAGATAGGAAGACTGAAGCTTAAAGGGCTATCATTGTTGTGTCTTTCGGCTTTTCCCAGTTAGGGGTCGCCACAGCGGAACTCCGGTCCGCTAATGATTGGCAGTTGATTTTTACATACCGAGTTGCCAGCCCTGATGCACAACCTTCAACAAAAGTACGCCCATTCACGCATGTCTCCATGCAGAAGACGCTCTAGCTGAGAGTCGAACTGGACAGCGTCTTACTGTGAGGCGACAACGCTACTGCAGCACCACCACCGCAGATTTTGAATTCAGTTCTCATTGATTTGCCAGAAAACCACAAATTTTAAGAGAAACAGACATAAAGCATGAGCCAAACATCCCAGACATTCTGCGAAAATCTGGACAATTGGGAGCCTGACTCTGAAGTGGTGGTATGGTTAGACAATTCAGGTTCTTGTAACTAAGGTACAGGGTTTGAGCCTGAGTAGCACTAACCATCAGATATACCTAACTGGGGCATTTTACACACACACACACACACACACACACACACACACACACACACACACACACACACACACACACACACACACTTACCTTGAGCACCAGGCTTAAGTAAAACACACACTCCTTGAACAGCTAAATTGGGCATTGCACAGTAGAATTAAATCTGACACACACATGTTCCTTACTTGAACAGCAGCAGCAGAATTAAGTAAAATAAATGTAAGCAGCAATTATCCTTACTTGAACAGTGCACTCGAACAAATGTAAGCAACAGCAGAACTCCTTACTAGGCAAATGATCAAACCAAAGCTGTAAGCAATTATGTGGACACGAAGAAGATTTCTACAGGTCTGCAACATTTTATTTTTATTTTATTTTACATTTGTTGACCGGGTTAGTCCGACTGGAATCAAAGTCCATTTTCAGCGGAGGCCCGGGGAGATAAGCTCCAGACACAATACAAGAACAAAAAGCAGTTGAGAAAAAAGGAAAACATTGATTATATATAATACTATAATTTTAGTTATAGGTGTAGTTAAGAAGGGAATACAGGTAGAAGTACATTCAGACAGCCAGTGTTACAAATTTCCATTTTGAGGTTAGTAGTAGATAACAATATCAGATTAGATAAGTAATTACATACATTATGTTGATTTAGTCAGGCTTGTCACAGTGGCATATCCATTTTTCTTCCAGATGTTGTTTAACTGAGGCTTTAAATTGGTCTGGGGAGGAGAGCATGGTAATGGCACCTGGAAGTTTGTTCCAGGTTCTGCTTACAGAATTTGCAAATAGGGCCATGCCAGCAGTATTTTTAATTTTAGTTGTTTGTATTTGTAACTTATTGGATGAACGTAGCAGTCTTGTGTTTTTATGGGGGAGGATGTAGTTACTAAGGGCTGGAGTATTATTTGGGTTCTTTACGATTTTATTAGCTAATATTAGAAAGTTATACTTGACGAGATTGGGAAATTCCAACCATCCGAGCTGTTTGAGATTAATGCAGTGGTGGGTTCTGAAAGGAGGGCCCGTAGCAAACCTGGCGATGTGATTATAGCAGGTAGTAAGTCTATTTAGTTCAGATTTACTTATGTTTGCTAGAAGGGGGAGGTATATAGGAGTGTTGAGAGTAAATGCAAGCGTGCAATGGCTATTTTAGCTATGGGGGTGAGAAGGTTTTAACTCTGTAGAGTGAACCAAGTTTTTTGTTGATGGTTTTGATTGTCTGGCTTACATGGAGGTCAAATCTTAAGTAAAAGTCTATAGTGACACCTAGTAGTTTGGTATTGGGGTCTGGGGAAATGACTGTCCCCTCATTAGCTTGTATGGTAAAGGAGTAGGGTATAGACCTTTGGGTTGGTGGAAATATGAGCATTTTGTTTTTTTTGGGATTTAGTAGTAGGTGACGTTTGGATAGCCAGTTTTCTATCGCAGTAAAAGTAGCCTGAGTATCCATTTTTAGGTCATCTGGAGATGTGACTGAGGAGATCAGTGTGGAGTCATCAGTATATTGGATAAATCTGATGTTTGGTATGATAGTAGGGAGATCATTAATAAAGATGGAAAACAGTAGTGGTCCTAGTATGGAGCCTTGTGGAACTCCGATAGTGTTGGGTAATAGATGTGAGAGCTTATTCTGCCAGAGGACTGCTTGTTGCCTGTCTTTGAGATAGGATTTAAACCAGAGAAGGGCACTGGGATGTAGACTGAGAGTTTGCAGGGTCATAATCATTAGTTGATGGTCCACCATGTCAAAAGCCTTGGAAAGATCTAGGAAGAGGGCAGACGAGGCGTGGTTGTTGTTGTGGTTATTATTAATGGTGTTAGTAAAGGACAGTAGAGCAGTGGTTGTACTATGATGTGGCCGAAAGCCATGTTGGGTATTAGCCATCAGGTCGTTCTGGAGTAAATGTTGCATAAGTTGTTTATGTATACATTTCTCCATGATCTTAGCAAGTGGGGAGAGTATGGCTATGGGCCTATAATTGGAGTATTCGGTAGATGGACCTCCTTTATGTAATACAATAACATAAGATGTTTTCCAGATATTAACACTGTCATTTGTATAGCTTCACAAAGTTCGAATTTTAGGCAACACTCTAGTCTGTAGTAAATTAGAGAAGTGACATACTTTAGTCTGCAGTGGGTGTTTTGGAACTCACCTCGGAAACTTAGTTTCAGCTTCCACCCCCATCTTCTGCCAATGGGTGAGTCCAGGTCTGATTAGGAAAGGTGTGCTCAAACTAATGGGAGTACACCTTTGGGTTGCACATGGACTACACTGGTTTGATGTAATGAAATACTCAGAACCACACAGGAACCACTTGGTTCCTGTGTGGTTCTGAGTATTTCATTACATCAAACCAGTGTAGTCCATGTGCAACCCAAAGGTGTACTCCCATTAGTTTGAGCACACCTTTCCTAATCAGACCTGGACTCACCCATTGGCAGAAGATGGGGGTGGAAGCTGAAGCTAAGTTTCCGAGGTGAGTTCCAAAACACCCACTGCAGACTAAAGTATGTCACTTCTTTAATTTACTACAGACTAGAGTGCCGCCTAAAATTTGAACTTTGTGAAGCTATACAAATGACGGTGTTAATAAAAGGTGCTGCTTACTTTCCACATCCACATCCCACAGTGGTATCCCTTCTACATTTTCATACACTTTTGTCACTACAAAGACTTCATATCTCAATAATGGATTACCACACTGGGGAGGGGCTGCACTGCAGCTGTAAACAACTGATTTTTTTTTTTAATTTACTGCATTTCAGAGACTGTGACTCCCACACTAAGCTGATGTTATTGTGCATGCCCCCTGCACATGATGATGTCAGCCTTTCTTTAAAATTGTAAATAAATACAATAAAAGAAATCGGGAATTGAAAGGGTCACTCAGAAATTCATGGCACCCCTTTATTTTGCCCTCAAAACTGGTAAATTCTGAGGAATTCAGTATGGTTAAGAGCTATGCTTGTCAGAGATTTGGGATGCATGACTAGGCTTAAAAAGGCCCTTGTGGTCGTTAGCCTAGTAAACACCTTTGAACCTATGAACCCATCAACAGGTCTGCAGTTACTACTGCCCTAGAAATTATCTACTGAGATTAAAGTATTGATAAAACCAGTGTTTCTCAGTTATAACATTATTGGGCAGCCATGCTGTTAACTTACAAAACCTTAGCTCGTGGATTGTTTATCTAAGCCAGTCACTGGGTATAGGTCAGTTTAACTGAATTAATACATGTTTGTGTATAGCTGAGAGTGTAAGAGTATGTGCCATAAGAGAGAGCACATAATGCCATTAGAACAGGAATTGCAACTCTAACTGATGTTTACGTCATGGTACTAATTATTGTTGTTGTGATTATTATTGTTGTTGTTGTTGTTGTTAACTGGAGTCATTCATTATACTTTAACCGGACTACTAGTACATTTGTTGTGGCTGCCAGCAGGAATTTGCAGTTCTCTATCTATCTATCTATCTATTGAAGTTTGTTCACCTGGGTAGTGCTGGTTTCTATAGACCAATTAAAAGCTCAGCCTGGTAGAAGAGCACAGTATTTGCAAGCAGAGAGAGTAAAAGACATTTACAAAAATAAATCTATATGATTTGCAAATTATATCCCAAAGAAACGAGTACAAACAGGTTCAGATGGTGCGCATCTTTTTACAAAATGAAAGCAGGTGATGGTTCTTTGCAAGGTTTATGTTTTTTCTGATATAATTCATTAGCATCTGACTAATCTGCAATTATACCAAAATTACTTTGGTATGATATAACATCCATTCATAAACTGAACATAGCATGAGTATATTGGGAGATAATAGCTAGCCGATTTACATTATCCAGAAATGAACACAGTTAATAAGATCAGAATTACACACAGAATGATTCATTTATTAAACTTAGAGCATGGACTCTTCTAATTAATAATGGGACAGCAAGCTGTGCTCCCTATCATCCAGTGAGGGAACACACAGTAAGTACAATTAGTGCTCAGAAGCTTGGAGAAATAGGAGAGTAGCAATGATCTGATATGTGATATAAGAATAATTATACTAGATACAGTGGGCCAGCCAGACGGAATAAGTCAACCATATAAATTTTATGACAGAGGTAGAGAGAGAAGTCATGGAAGTCCCAGGGTGTAGGAACAACAAATGCAGGTCTCAGTGTGGTTAACTGCACCTCCACCAATATATTGCTTTCTGCACTAATTTAAAAAATTAAAGCAATAAATAAATAAATAAATATACGGGTGGGATTACACAGTGTTTTCTTCTGGCAGGTGATGAACCCTATTCCCATAATTAAATTGCACACTTGGAAGCAGCAGCATATGAAAACCCTCAAAGTTCTATATTTACTGTAACTTCAACAATTACAAAAGTGGCAGATAAGTGCATATTGAGAACAACAGCACTCTACTCAAATGTGCAAGCCCATGCACAAACAAAACGTATTAGGCAGCAGTGCACTGGGGAGAACACACTGCTCTGTAGATTAAGGTATTGGAATATGTAAGCAGTTTTGATCAGTGTTATGTGATGGCACTGCGTTCAATGTATTCTGAGATCAAGTACAAAAGCTGAAATCTAGATCTGTGGGGATTGCACAGTTAGAAGGAAACATGGGGGGGGGGGCATTGGTGCAGCATAGTTAATCCCACAAATCCTGACTTACAATGATCTTCGAATGCCAGTAGGAAGGCAGTGTCTTTGTGTTTGTGGGGTAGGACCATGTTAAGGGAAACTGCAGATAAAGGGGACAGCAGTAGAAAGGACCACTTGTGGTACAAACAGAAGAGTGTCAAGATTAAAAACAGTAAATGTAGGAGGTATGCAGATGTGAGTACAACAGCAGCTCATAAGGGCCAGTAGCATTTTACATGTTGTGTAGTAATCATATATAGATATAATCAATGAAAAAGGCTAATGTATATATTAGTATTTAACCTAAAGTCATTTACACAACAATTTGTACAGACATGTATCTCCTGTTTATTAGTTTGATTACACACAGTGACTTTACTAGCAAGCTGCAAATTAACATCACGGTTCTTTCTACAGATATGAATTGCCAGTCTATAAGCACTGTTTGCAGCTCACTAAAGATCTTATTGGTAACAACAGTGTAAGTACTTGTCTTTTCATAAAAAATCGTGCACTCATTCAATCCACGCTGAAAACGGACCAGTATAGATATTAAGACAGTCACATTTACTAGCTCAAACATGTAAGGTTTGAAAAAGGAATTACCTGGGCTTTGGATTGACCCAAGTATCCTAGGCGGCAGGACAGTTCAGAAAGGTATACAGTGATATTCTATAATTATATAGAGCTTATAATTATATAAGTGAGTAAATGAGTGATAGTTGAGAAAGAAGCTCCCTCATTTTTTTCCATCTCCACTCTAGGACATAGAAAGTATGTACATCATGGAAGAGGAAGAGAAGGTCAGTCTCCTCAAATTAGTTACATAGTTAATCAAAATCAAAACTGTGTAAAAGTTGCAATGCTCAATGCTAGAAGCCTAAACAAGAAATTACACTCTTTACAGGTATTCTTAACTTTTGAAAAGTTTACATGTCTATGTAGTCACTGAAACATGGTTTAAGAATAGTGATAGCACCCCCTACAGTGCAAGATTTCAATGCCTACCACTCTTTTATACCCAACACAGAAAATGAAATGATGGTGTCATGGTGGGGGTGGGTTTTGCACCTTTACTCCTAACAAGCCACCTCACCTCCAGATTTATAATCTGGGACAATGACCTTGAACTCCTCCATGTCCCTTTCAAGGTAAATATACTCAGTATCACATTATACAGACCTACCATACCACCTCCATGTCACCTGTAACCAAAGAGGTGTATCAAAACAAACTGACATCCCATACTATTGAGCCCAACACTATTCTCTCAGGAGACTTCAGTTGTCCCTAAACTAACCAGGAAACCTACAAAACCTCAAATAAATGCATAGAACGATTAATGAACTTCATTAATGTTAGCTCCTTAGACCAACTGGTTCAAGTTCCAACTAGGGTTTCAAAAATATTGCACCTAATTATCACCAAAATACCCAGCCTATGTTCCATACCTACAGTTACCAACTCTGACTACCATTCAGTAACACTCACTATGAGGATTAAACCCGACCTACCACAAAACTCTACACTACACTAAGGCAAACCTAATCCAGCAAACTGATGCCCTGATGAAATGTAAGCTTATTTCTCACCTTGATAACCCTATCATGCAAGCTTCCACATTTGCAGATAATTATATGCCTGCCTTTAAGCTTGTATCAAGACTTCTGTCCTCATAAGACATAAATACAATACAGAATTCAGGAATTAACCCTTATGGTGGTATCCTGTTATAAACAAACTATACAATAAGAGGAGAAAACACATAGCCCATAAAGCAAACTTAATACCCTATCATTTAGAGATTAACGCAAAATGATCAACAAAGAAATCAGAAACAAAATCGAATCATACAAAAGTATGCATGAATTAAGAATTGCCACCTCTACTTAGAGCAACTGTAAAGCTTTTTTTAGCTGCGTCCTAAACCTTCAATGTAATGTCCAACAATGCTAAGAGATAATACACAACAACAACAATCAAAGTGAATACTATGCTAATTGTCCTGAAGGACCATTTTAAGCATAGCTAAAAATGCAAGGGCAGAATTAGTCCTTGTACTATGAGATGTAGACCTTAACCATTATGCCAAAGAAACCCTCTTAACATACATGTACATACATGTTCAATTTCAGATATTACAATATTTGTATTCCCAAACCTACACTGAAAAGATGAAATCTCAAAAGGCTTCTTTGCTGAAACCTGGGATTGAACAAAGGACCTTTAGATCTTCAGTCCTACACTCTTCCAGCTGAGCTGGTTCAGCTTACTTCAGCTTATCCTGTTAAGACATAGCCAACATATTAACAGAAAAAATCAGCTCTGATTTTTCTTCCCATAGGTCTCCCTAACTTTTCCCAGCTTTTAGCACACCCACACCACCCCTTCTGATCAACTCTGAGCAAGTCCTGAATGCTTTCTCCAATCCCAGAAACAATAGCAATATCGGTTCTGATAATGTGCCAGGCTGCCTTCATATCAGCAGCCAATCCTGCCTGGTAGACTTGCTAATAAGCCTGTTCAACTTCGGCCTGTCTAATGTATTCATCCCAGAAGAATGGAGAACTGTGGCAGTTATCTCATTCCACAAGCGGGGATCCACTCCTGATCCAGTAAAGTATAGACCTATAAGTCTCACCAGCCTTATCTGCAAAGCAATGGAACACATCCTTAGGGAACTTATTAACAAGAACATAGGTGACATAGGTGGTCTACAAGTTGTGGACCCAAACCAGTTTGGGTTTGTAAAAGACAGATCCTGCCTACTGAATCTATTAGAACTGGGAAAGACTGGACCATTATATAAACCTCCTGAGTAAAGAAGGCATAAAGCAGGCTTTAGTAAGAGTCACTTTCAGTAATGAATGACAGAAAGGATAGGAGGCAGGAATGCTCGGAGAAGTATGACCGGGGTGGCTGTTCCATACAGGAGATCTAAGGAAGCATTTGAGGGGAAACAAAGAGAAGTTAGAAATCCCCAAAAGAAACCAAATAAAAGATGAATGATGGCTGCAAAATATAATTAACAGCAACCCAGGCCAATATGGAGGAAAATAAGATAGAATGGATGAAAATGCCATCAGGAGTGGTGCCTGGTATGGGATTCCTCAAATAAAGAGTGTCAAGTAGTCTTAGCAAGACTAGAAGATAATGCAGTAGAAAACAGAACCTAGCCTGTGTCCACTGAGGAGCATCTAAAAGAAGGTTTACAGAGACTGAACATCATGGAAAATTAACATGGAAAGATGAAAGAGCAGCTAGATGGTATATAAAAACAGAGAAACAAAGGATATTGTGAGACTGATCCGAATGAAAGAACTTACAGAAGCCTATGTAGAAAAAAAACATCAAAGACTGCTTCTTCTGACCCCTGGTACATCCAGCTGGAAGAAGAAACTGAGAGCACAGAGGGTGAAGAGAAGGAAAATTAAGGGGAACGTCTCCCCATTCCAGGAGCATGCTATGCATGTTCAACAGCTATAGATATAAAACAAGGCTGCAAATACCAGCAGAAGGAGAGTTAGAACAGACACAGGAAGAATAATCAACTTGGTCCATGATTATTTGTGTGCCCTATTCCAAAAATAAAAAGAAAAGAACTTCAAGATCACAGGAATGACCTGACTGTAGTGGGCTTCCAGACCAACGGTAACTAAGTACACTAGTAGCAAAAAAGTCTAAGTAAGGACTAGCAACACAGATGAGATAGGAAACCTCAGAGGAGCCCAGAGCAGGGAATGCAAGCAATGGAAACTGACCCCTCAACTCAAAAATAAAATGTATCACATACAAACATGACTGCCATCGACCAGCAGACTCCAAATGGACACAAACATGACACAGAAAGGAGAAACTGACCAAGAAGAAAGGAACCACAGATCCTAAAAATAGAGGGAAAAGGGAAATGCATCAAGTGAACAGTCAAAAAAGTAGCTGAGAGTCCAAAACCAGTGGCAAAAGACGAGACCTAAAGGAGCATTATGAGTAAGGAAAACACTGGAAATAAAGCAGAAAAGATTCAGAAACAGGAGCAGTCTCACAAGGAAGGAAAAACAAGATCAGAATTCAAATTTGATGCTACTTTCACCACCAATGTAACTTAAAATAAAGACTCAGCTGGTAGTAAAAATGCATTGTATTTTTGCACAGTAGATTGTATTTAATGCTCGCATATGTAGTTTTTTTATTATTCACCACCAGCAGCAGATAAAGGCTGCATTCATTAAGGTATTTCTATGTGTACACAGAACTATATGTTATGGTACCTTTTTTCTTATACAGCAAGTACCCTTACATGGTGCTGCACAATCTGCCAACATGAAAACAAGCAGCAATGTGTAGGGCTAACCCCGCAGCCATGCTGACTACTAATGTGGCATTCTAGGGTGACAGGTGTATGCTAATTAGCCATGTACTGATTCCCTGGAACCATTTCAAAAAAGCATTTAGCTGTGTAGATCGGGTCTATATTATATGTTCGAAGTCTTGAAAAGTTTGAATCTCGTATGATCGACTCCATATGAGCAAAGTTTTCAAACATCGAACATAAAATATAAACAAACTATACATAAGAAAAACTACCTGAATGCTTTATGCAGGGGACCAAGCCCCCCCTGCACCCCCCACCCCCCGCTACTTAAATATACCAACTCCAAGATCGCACTACATTGAAGCGAAGGGAAATATTCCCTATGGCAATCTCCGTTGTAACATTCGATGTTTGAAAACTTTGCTGATATGATGTCGATCATATGAGATTCGAAGTTTTCAAACTTCGAACTTACAATATAGACCCATGTAGATCAGCATAGCTACATCTCCACTACATCACAGTAGCAAACACGGCCAAAAGGCTGTGTTCAACTGCTGTACACAAATGTGTGAGGGGAGGAGCACCAATAGTCACCAGAACTTACTTTAAAAGTCCCGTAATGGCATTGACATCAAAATAGTAATGGGGGGGCAGGATTCACTGGACACTATGAATTAATGCTTGAAGTGCTATACCAGGACCAAATTTTACAACGTACTCTAAAGTGCATTAACAGCACCAATGTCTCTACAGGGAAGGAGGGATACACCAGACACCAGGGAACATTCCTCAAAGTACCATATTGGCATCGACATTATTAGGGGGATTGGAAAGAACCACTGGACACCAGAGATGTCACATCCAAGTGCCAAAACTGTACTGCCATCAAACGTCTCCAAGGCACAGACATAGTAATGGGAATGAAGGGGTGAGGGGATACTTTAAATAACAGGAATGACTCTGTAAAGTGACACAACATCATAACAGGGTTTGGGGGGATACACTAGTCACCAGGGATGTATTACAGAGGGTGGGGACCTACCGGAGGGTAGTAGGGGCAGGTACAAGGATTGTGGCATGTGTGTGTGTGTGTGTGTGTGTGTGTGTGTGTGTGTGTGTGTGTGTGTGTGTGTGTGTGTGTGTGTGAGCATGTGTGTTTGTGTGTGTATGTGCATGTGTATGTGTGTGTGTGTTTGTGTGTATGTGTCTGTGTACTTGTATGTGTGAGAGAGTGGCTTGGGGGGGGGATGCCACTGCCTACAAAAGCAACAGGTTACTACTGCAATCGATCTACATCATGCGGTAATAACTGCATTTCAAGGAACATGCAGATTTGCCAGTAAAGAGGTATTACATCATCACAGCTAGCATGTTTCTGAATTGCAACTGGGAATGTCACATGAGAAAGGCCTTTCTAGCATGAGCTAATGAATTCCTTGAAGAGAATCATGGTAACACAGGATTGGGAAATAGATTAACAAGATAAACATTAACATGTAATATAAATTCCACCGCTGTAAGCCTGTTGCACATTATTATTCTGGATCTATCCATGTTATACTGCATTTCTCCCTCTACAATCATGTATGTGACCTACAAAAACACTTCTACAACTGATGGCATTATATCTCTGAAGTATTGTGATATCTGCTTGTGTTAGAATGCTGTTATTTAAATGTGAGTGTATGGTTACACCATTGTATTTGCTATCTGTAAGTTTATGTGCATTGCCAATACAACTTAAGATAAAAAAAAATCAATTAGTAGTATGAATACTTACATTTTTGTACATTTTCTCAGCTACTAAGCAACCAGGAAAACCTCTATCCAAGATTTCACAAGTAATTTGCAGCATGTTAAAAGCCTTTTTGTGCAGTAGGCTGTACAGTATGATTAAGAAAAATAATCTGTAACCCCACGCAATAAAGCACACATAAACATATAACATATGTATGTGCTAACTTCCATAAAACTGAAGGATGAAGATGCCCAGCCATAGTACTTAGCAGGCAGGACCTCAGATCTGTGATAGTACTTAGCAGCCAGGACCTCAGATCAGTGAGTATTCCTTGTCTGAATGAAGCAGTGCTCACTGGGACTGCAGCTGTGAGAGAACTGCTCAGATTTCAGTCCTTGTGCTGTAGGCAAGAGGAAGACATTGAGGACATGGTGCTGCAGGTGCAAATGAGTTAACGCATGTGAAGGAAAGGAACAACTGGTCTTGATAATGGAAGAAGTGAGGGGGTTCTTCTTGCTCAAGAAAGACAGGAAAGCCATGGACCCAGGTGCCTACAGGTAACAATTCATAATGCAGATGCAAAAATTTTAGCCAAAATATTGACAGCAAGGTTTGAAAGAACACTAGTGTAGGAAGTTAGGCAAAATTAACTCAGTGCCTTATTACAATCCTATTATTATTACAATCATAAGACTGGTCTCCATTTTATACTCTCAGCAATCCAAATATAGCTCTATCCTTTTATATTAATAAGCTTAGGAAAATACAAGACTTTATTTTCCCATAATACATTCACGTTAGAAGACAATTCTTTAAGGCCTCAGCCTATTCTGTCCTTGCCAGGACCCATGCTGAAAGTGCAAGGAGTATATGTGCCCCTATTGCAAGTATGTGTCTGCCATAAAGCCCAGCAGCCCTTGATCAATAAGTTATGGTATCCAGTTGCCAATCCTGGATTACCTGGGACACCTATTTTGAGTGAAAGCTGGACATAAAACCAATCAACCTGCCAAACATGAACTAAGAATTGTTAAACTCAGTGGAGGTTCACTGACAGTACGCAGCTTGGAAGGAGACTTCTTCAGTATCTAGGAGACAAGCTGGAAAGACAGTGCAGCAAAGTCACTTGACTTGGTATCCACAGTATACTACTCAGGAGGAGGACAGACTAGAAATGGTGTGGGAATTGTGGGGAGAGAGATGTTTCAGAAGGCAGTGAGAGATGTCATCAGAATTAGTGACAGACTCAGGATGATCAGACTCCAACCTAATGATAGGACAATGCTTATAATATCAGCCTATGCCCCACAGCAGGGTTGTGATAGTGAGGAAAAAGAGTGCATTCAGATAGCAGTTGCAAGACCTACTAGATGTAGTAGGACAACAGGCATTGTGCTGATAATGGGTAACCTGAATGTACACATTGGGACAGACTGAACAGGATATGAAGACTGCCTGGGACCACATGGGTGGGGCAACAAGAATAAAGAAGGAGAGGCCATTCCTGACTTCTGTCTGGCAAATGGCTTGATGGTGGCCAACACATGGTTCAGTAAGAGAGAGACAGTCACAAGATTACATACAAGAATGGCCGACATGCAACTCAGGCAGAATTCCTCCTATTAATAAAAGAAAGAATGAGTACAGGAAAAAGTGGGAGCAAGAAAAGATGGAGTAGGTTAAGAAGGAACACTGGCTGAAGACCAAAGAGGCTAAGAGAGGAGTTGCAATACCAAAGAACAAGGTATCAGAAACACTCTACTAGCTTCTGGAAAGTGGCTTGGTAGGTGACACAAAGAAGCCCTATAAGATTGCAAGGCAAAGACAGAAAGATTCAGATACCCTTCATAAGGGATGCCTGCAAAAACCTGTTCACCAGTCCACAGGACATCAAAGGCACATTGAAGGAGCAGTGAAGCCCTTCTAGTAACTTCTGAATGAAGGAAAATCCCACCAAAGCTGTACTTCCCCAGACACATCTTACAATGAAAGAGGAGGATAAGCCCACCCCAGCAGAAGTAAGAACAGCACTAAGGAAAATGAAGTCAGGAGAAGCAGCAGGCTCAGGCAAAGGGATAGCAGATAAAAAATGGATCAGGATGCAGCACAACCTACCCGATGTTTGCAGTGAGACAGATAGTTCAGTAGAAGCTAGAAAGGAGAAAAGACTCCAACTGGGCTTTCCTAGATTTTGAGAGAGCATATGACAATGTCCCAAGAAAGCTGATTTGGGCAGTCATGTGGTGGTTTGAAGTCCAAGAAACATTGACAGAATTAGTGTAGGCTATGTACAAGGATCCAGTGACTCAAGTATGAACAGTGTTCGGTCTCACAGACGCGTTCCCAGAGGGAATGGTTGTGCATCAGGGGTCATCTCTGAGCCCACTGCTGTTCATAATTGTGAAGGACTACATTAGCTAACAGATAAGATGGGACAGATCAACAAAGGTGCTGCAAGCAGATGATGTAGCATTACAGGCAGACTCTGAGCAAGAACTTCAGCAAAGGACAGGGGAAAGGAATGCAAAATTGAAGGCACATGGGATGAAACTGAGGACAGATAAGAGAGTTTCAATGGCAACAAATGAAGGAAATCAGAAGTAGCTGAGAAATGAAATAGAAGGGAAGACAATGGAACAGGTTAACACCTTCAAGTATCTTGGAGTGGTGGCTGAAGAGAAAGCAAGTCTGAATGAGGAGGTGAAAGCTAAAATCACTGGGGCTGCAGCAAACTAGTACAGGGTGTCACGGGTAGTGTATCACAGAAGAAGGCTAAAGAAGCTGAAAAGTAACGTGCTCAAAATTGGTATAGACAGTAATACTGTACGGCACACAAACCTGAGCAATAAAGGTTGAGCAGTTAAGGAAGCTAGCGGTGAAGGAGATGAAGTGCCCGAAATGGGTGATAGGATGCACACTATGGGACAGATGTTGACATAAGGACATCAGAGAAGAAGCCGAAGTAGCTCCAATTGTACCGAAGGTCAAAGTGAATAGGTTATGGTGATTTGGGCACATGTAGAAAAACAAAAGTCAATATGGTGAAGAAAATTTGGGACAGACAGAAAGTAGTCAAGAGGAAACAAGGGTAACCAACAAACAAATGGATAGACCACGTGAAGAAAAATGGAAAATCAGACATGACTGTTGAAGAAGATAAAGGAGTAGCCTTGAATTGAGAGAGATGATGACAGATGACACAACATCCTGACCCCATTTAGAAAAATGGGAAGAAGATGGTTGAGGATGATTAGAGGACAATTCTGTCCATGGCTATCCAGAGAATAAAGGCACAGATGAAACAAAAGAGGCAAAGCATGGCGCCACAGAAAACAAAACCCAACTAATGTCACTTTGCATCACACTTACTTTTTTCTGAGAAAAGAAACTAGAACTGCCACCTATAGAGCAAAATCCACCTTCCTTAAGAAAAGACAAGAAACTCTACCCACCTCCTCTAGACACTTCTGGAACTCTATGGAACAAGTGACAGCTGAGACTACAGATTCCAAACTCCCTTCTACTGCTTCAAATGTCAGTTCCTGTAATATACTATCTCCTGCCAAATATAAACAACTGCTCTCTGCAAATTAGCAAACACTTACAACACAGCAAAACACCACTAATGATTCCACATCCTTGCAGCTTTGCATTCTGGATGGATATACTGCCCTTACAATTTTAAAGAACTATCAACAAAGGAAAAAAATCCAAAGCTTAAACTCTAACTCTGGAGTTAAATTCAGCAAATTACACTCATTCTTCTGAAAACTGGCTGCAAACTACCTAGCAAACTTTTTAAAATAAATACATGCAGAGTGCCTTCCTTATTCAAACACTCCTTCATAATTCCTCTTTCTGAAGTTTATTCCCCAAAAGACTGCAAAGATTATAGACTAATCTCAAATCTCTGCCCACTGACAAACTTATTAGAAAAGCAAACAACAACAGCATGGATTCAGAAATGTCTTCAATACTACAAGTTCACCCTGTACTTCTACAAATAGGATGCACTGCAACATGGATGAAGGCCTGATTACTGAAGGTCTGCTCATAGACTTAACTAGAGCCTTGAAAACTATCAACTACCCGTACTTGTCAATAAACACCACAAACTTAACTTCAGTAAAAATGCAGTCCAGTGATTCAAAAGTTACCTACAAGCCTGGACATTTCAGTTTCAGTTCTACTCATAATCAGTCACATTACATGCAGGAGTTCTCCAATGGTTCATCCCAGAGTGCATATTACATGTTGGAGTTCTCCAATGGTTCATCCCAGAGTGCATATTACATGGAGGAGTTCTCCAATGGTTCATCTCAGAGTGCATATTACATGGAGGAGTTCTCCAATGGTTCAACCCAGAGTGCATATTACATGTTGGAGTTCTCCAATGGTTCATCTCAGAGTGCATATTACATGGAGGAGTTCTCCAATGGTTCAACCCAGAGTGCATATTACATGTTGGAGTTCTCCAATGGTTCATCTCAGAGTGCATATTACATGGAGGAGTTCTCCAATGGTTCATCCCAGAGTGCATATTACATGTTGGAGTTCTCCAATGGTTCATCCCAGAGTCCATATTACATGGAGGAGTTCTCCAATGGCTCATCTCAGAGTCCATATTACATGGAGGAGTTCTCCAATGGTTCATCCCAGAGTGCATCTTACATGGAGGAGTTCTCCAATGGTTCATCCCAGAGTCCATATTACATGGAGGAGTTCTCCAATGGTTCATCCCAGAGTGCATATTGCATGGAGGAGTTCTCCAATGGTTCATCCCAGAGTGCATATTACATGGAGGAGTTCTCCAATGGTTCATCCCAGACTCAGTGCTCTTCTTCTTGCTTATAAATGATGTCACATACATAAACCAACAGTTGGAAGTAGCTATGTACACAGATGATGTTACTAATTCACGCCAACAAAACCCACTCATGCCTCCATCAGTTATTACATGCTAAATTCTTATTCCTTTGTAACTGATAATGTAGATAAATTAAATTTTAAGTGTACTAAATTCAAGCATTAATGTCATATTATCTCTCTCTCTCTCTCTCTCTCTCTTATGGATAACTACAGCAACATGTTTCAAATGTTTGCCTACAGAAACACCTTAGAGTTACTCTGAACCCAGTCCTTTCCTTCATCTCAAAGAAATAACCATCGATAAGATACTCATACAACTTAAGCCATGTTACAAAATGTGTCATCTCTTCTCTCCTACTGCATGTCAACCTTTAGCTAAAACTGTCTACTTCTAAAAATTGTAATATGCACCTCCATTTGTTTGCCTTCATTCCAGTACCAACCTTCAAAAACTCCAGACTGCAAATAATAAATTTGTAAATTCACACTTCTTGGCAATAACAGAAATCTTCATTGTGAACTATGGAAAGCATGCTACTGTTTACCTGTACGTAGCAGCACTATAACTGCTCTCACCGCACAAACCTTCAGAAGTACTGTAGTAGGCACTTCCCACCACTTAAATCCTTAGTCGTTATACACTATCCATTCTATAGTCTGAGATGAAGCCAGCACAGTGGTATCACCCTAATCAGAGCTAAATGTAAGGCATTACTAGGTAAGAGACCCTTCTGCCAAAACATCATAGAGCATGGAATCATATCCCAGCTAAAATCCGACTTCAGCAGACACTAAGTGACTTCAAAGCTTTACTAAAAGAGCACCTTCAGCAGGGCTGTGTACACAAATGTCTTAGAGACACAAGAAAGCAGTTTGGACATGTTTCTGCTGCAGCACATCCTTTGATTGATATGCTTTTGATGTTGTTTAATGACAATACTTAATGCAGCCTACAAATATGTAAATAAAGTCTACACTGCAGTGTGATATTGTGACACTTTTTTTGACTACTGGTTAAAAACAATAAAGAAAGGCAATACAGAAATTACAGTGACTTAAATAATAATGAATAATTATATATTTTTCTGTTTATGTCTATATGTTTATACCCCATGTGTCTTTTTCAGTTGCTATATTATCCATTTTTTTTTTCTGTCCAATATGATCCTGTGTTGTAGCTGAAAAAACTCAGTCAACCATCCTGCCTACATAGCTAACAAACTGCAAATAAATAAACAAATAAGTAAATAAAGGCCATACTGGGCTTATTGGGTGAAGAACACTGATAGAAAACTGGTGGGTGATACATGATTCAGTAACATAGTAAGGGCAAGGTTAAGGGGGGCAATTGTTAAAGGGAGCGATTAAAAGGTTAGGTTATATTTTTTCTGGAATTAAATTTGTTCTTCACTTGGAAAGCTGTGGGCTATGGACTGACTATATTATATGTTCTTTTTTTTTATTTTATTTTTTGCCCTTTACCTGAAGAGCTGAGGGGATGCGGTGCAAGTCTGAGGGGCCAACACAGGGGACAAGTTGACACAGGTATGCCTCTGTTGAGATTCATAGAATAAATAAAATAAAGTTTCTATAGAGGGAAGGAAACATAGTTTTTACAGTAAGAAAGCATTTCATTTTGCAGAATGGACTTTCTAATACTTAGCTATGGAAGACATGGATGTTAAAGAAAAATTCCTAAGCTGGAGAAAAGCACTATATGAAACCTCAAGGGCCATGTTGCAAGTAAATAGGGGTCACATCAAGGGACTACTATAAGAAGGGCAATAAGGCAGGGATGCCCACTTTCTCCACACCTATTTATTCTGGTCATGGAGACTCTGGCAAGATAGGAGAGGGGAATCTGGAATGACAGGAAAAAGAAGGAAGAGAAAAAGCAGGACTTTTAACTTTTCACGTATGAAGCAGGGAAGGATGTCCTGGAAGATGTGGGAGAATTCAGCATTGAACCAGGGATGGAGTGCAGTGTGAGGAAGATGTTGCGGAATAGTGTAGGTTCCAATAAGGGAAGTAACTATCCTGTAAGGGACAGACCATAAATTGGAAGTACAATACATGGGCCTCCAGGTTTGGAATGTAATCGTGAAAGCAAAGAAAGAAAACTTTAAGGAAGCAAATGGTAGCTAGGATAATGGGCAAGTAGAATGAGATGTTGAATACATTGACAGGGAGAGTTAACATGCTAAAGTTGATGGTCATCCACAATTTAGGAGAGCTACTCATACTCATACTAGATACCCATGCTGTCAATCAGAAAAGAAAAAGACATTAAAGAAATTCAAAAACTCTGCAACACTTATCTGTGCAAGTGAAAACAAGCTAGGAGAGCAGAAGGGAGTATACAGGCCAAAAGGATCAATGGTGTAGGAGAACCCATGCCTGCAAAGATATGCATTGGGCCATAATACCTACTAATGGCTGAAAGAAAGGAGGCAAAAGAGCTGTCATGAGATATCAAAGCAGGCTGTGGGGAAAGGGTGTGAAATGGGGTACAGAAGGAGAGAACAGGCAGTGAAGTAGAGAATTCATAGGAATCATAGGCACTGAGTCTTGTGAACATTTTACGATACTCCCCCTTAGAATGCAGATCCCCTTTTTCAAGGAGGGCTGGACCAGTCAAGCCAGGGGAGAATATGTGAATATCCATCCAGCCATCCAGTTCTCATTTGAAAGAAGATAATGTATTGCACTGGCACTGCTTAATTTGCTGGGTGGGTGGTGGGGGGTTGTCTATTCCAGATGTGATAGAGGTGCAGCATAATGAGCATATTTATCCACTGCATTGTATTAATCAGCTGGTGAAAACTTTGATCCCTGGTATTGGTAATTGTGACATTATTATATTTGTGAACATTCAAGAGATCCAGAACCACTGGGTCCCTAATGGCATGTTAGACAAATTATAAGTCTCCCTTCAAGAGTCTGTAGGATTCTAAAAAAAGAACAGTGTTTACCGTCTTTGGTGGTAGCTTATCGCTTTTAATCCAGTGATGTTCTTTGTTGAGAAACTCTGGGGTCTTTCTAGTTGTTTGATATGTCTAGTGAGATACACCCAGTGGAAATATCGTAGTCAATAATTGGCTTAATCAATGCTGAATAAAAGAGGATAATATCCTCATTAGATCTGGATGATATTCCTTTGACAATTAGCTGTACTAAGGATAAAGATTTTCTGGATACTTTCATTACATGATGATCAAAAGAGAGGGAGCTATTAACCTATTTTCCAAGGTCCCTACCAACATTATCATTTTGAAGAGGCGGTATTGTTAATACTGTATAATTGGTGGAGGGAGTCATCTACGAAATGTCACAACAATGTACTTTTTGTCATTTAATTTGAGCACATTTTTAGTTTAGCAGGAATTTATGAATGGAAGTTCTTGTTGAAAGGCTTGGGCAACAGAGGGGTCTTTGACGATAAATCCCAATTTACAATCATGTAGAAACTTGGTTAACTAGAGGTTTTGACCTGATTGATGGCCTGGGAATTAGAAAATTAAATATGGATCAAAAAGTTATAAGTATTGAGTCTTTGACTTAACCAGATAATAGTTCTAGAGTAATAAGGTAACAGGTAATAGGAAAACTGAGCTAGTCTACCCAGTGGTGTCTTGGACCACATGGAAAGTAACAGCCTATGTACATAACTGCACTTTTTGCCTTGGTGCATATATCAATGAATAGACATTTCCATTCCTAAAGTGTCTTTTTAACCCTGCAGAAATTAGACTTGATGAAGATTTGTCAAAAAGTTATTCAACAAAACGGGCATGAAGGTGGCCTGCTTAGTTTTAGTGTCCTTCACTGTGTTGTGAATATAAACTATGTTGTGAATATAAATATACATAACATTACTGATATTTAGTGTAAAGATACTAAATAAAATTTAGTTTTACCAGTTTGTACTCCTTTTCACTTCTTTAGTTCAAACAGATGGTGTTGGCGTCTCATTACTTTTAGCAGACCACTTAAAAAGACAGATAGTAATAAATCACTAAATTAGAACTCCTGCATATAAAAATATCACCAGATAAATTTGAATTCCATATTATTGAGTTTAATGCAACCCTTGCCAAGACTACTAGAAAGTACAAATGTTTCATTAGAAGTCTAATACAAGTAAAAGCATTCTTACTGGGGGTCTTCAATCACTCAAACATAGATTGGAATAACTACCATACTAAAAACAAGCACTGTCAAGTATTGTTATATTTCATTAATCAAAATAAATTAAAGCAATTTGTTCATGATCTAGCCAGAAGTTAAAAACATACCAGCTATAAATATAACAACTATTTTTTTTGTAACCCATTCCATTTTTCTCCAGTTTATTCACTGCTTCCTGGTGTATCATATTTAAACTAAGAAGAGATACCAATACATTGAGGAATACCTTTTTCTTTCTTATGTATAAGGTTACTGCACAGAAATGAATACGCTCCTTGCTAAAATAGACTAGGATATAATGTTTATTATACCATGACCCCCCCCCAAAACGTGCACGCTGATTGGCCAGCGTGCCCGTTGTAAATCGAGTTATACTAATGGAAAAAGGTCCGGTCGCCCGGACTTTTTTCCATTAGTATAACTCATTTTTTAAAACACTGTCTCGCTATGTTAACTGGGTTTAACATAGCGAGACAGCTTTAAAATAAGCAACGGAGATCTCCGTTGCTTATTTTAAAGCTGTCTCGCTATGTTAAACCCATTTAACATAGCGAGACAGTGTTTAAAAAAAAGCAACGGAGAAAGCAAGATCTCCGTTGCTTTTAGTCTCGCTATGTTAAATGAGTTTAACATAGCGAGACAGTTTTAAAATAAGCAACGGAGATGTCCGTTGCTTATTTTAAAACTGTCTCACTATGTTAAACTCATTTAACATAGCGAGACATAAAGCAACGGAGATCTTGCTTTCTCCGTTTGCCACAGCTCTGATGTACTGCGCAGGCGTGCAGTACATCAGAACTGCCGGATGTCAGACATCTGCGGAAGGGCAGTAAACAGGCATCATACTATGCCATTATTTAAGAAAAGTAACAGTTTCTTTTCTTAAATAATGTCATGGTATAATAGCAATAACGCCTGGGTGTGGGTAATGCTAATTACCCACGGTTGGCTTTGTTTGGTCCGGGCCGCCTCGGGACCAAACCACGCCAACCATGGGTAAATTTAGCATTACCCACACCCAGGCGTGGGTTATTGCTATAATAACCCATGTGTTGCACCCCAGAATGCTTATAAAATGTGTTAAAGCCATTGTTAAATGATGCACAAAAAATATACTGGTGATAAATAAATCTTCCAAGAGTCTAAAGAGTAAACAGGAACAGTGGACCTATAAGATGATTAAAGGATGTTACCGGAAAGGGAGATATTTTGCTGCTTTCAAAAACAGTCATGGGTAAAAAAATAAAATGTCTCAATTTTATCATAGTGCTTTTACCAATTCACTATTCATAACAAGAAACTAAACAGTGAATAAACAAACTATATTGGACCTTATAAGAATTAATATGAAAAATACATCTGAAATAAAAAATATAGTTGGTAAGAGTTGCCTAAATAAAATCAGATAGCTTACAGATAACAAAGCAGTGGCTACATTAAAATATAGTAACAATCATCACGGCAGCTATTAACTTGACAACATTTGATGTCAAAATAAATAATTCTCTCAACAGCCAGCCCAAAAACATTAGAAAATTGATAGCAAATGCTAAATCTTCAGTAACGTTTCCACAACACTTTTTCATCTTTGACTGATTCAAGTGCAGGAAAAGTTTATAAGCGGTAATACAAATGCAGTACCTCTGACTCCTCAAAACAATTCACAGCACTTCTATATATTCTGCAAATGACCAGAATCACATCTAAATCTCAGCCAAATAAAAGAAACAGAATATATACTAATTCTTTCAGCCAAACCAATGCTATGAAACAGTTCTTTACCTTCTTCCTTTGTTCAAATTCAAACTTAAAACAATAAAAAAAAAATCAAAACCAAACAATGCAGATTAAATGTGAGTTCATTCATACAAGGTGTCATTGGGAACCAAACTCTGAAGCAACAACACACTATACTACACTCAGCTTTGGCACCAAACAAGAACAATGGCAGATATGCTTCCAAATGAGTCCTTCACAGATTTTGGACAAAAAAAAAAAGAAACAAACAAAATGAAGGAGAGTTCCACACTTTGGCAACCGCATCTACAAACTGCGATATCACGAAAAAATTGCTTAATTAATCTTTGCAACTAGATTCAAGTACGAAATTTGATTAGCATCTATACCAAAAGGCAACTATGACTTTTTTATTATATAAGAAAATTAAAAGAATAAAAGTGAGTGCACCTGATATTCAAAAATAATGTAGTGAAATCTGATTATGAGCTATCTGCATATACACTGGCAGACAAAAATTGATACCAGCTTCAAAAAATCTAAGACTTAAAGTAGTCCATTTCTAGCCTGGAAGGCAGAAGAGTTTGATTGACTTATACTAGCTCACTTATCATACTGGAGAGGGAGGCTGCTTGGCCCATAGTATTGGTAACACCTATCAGTGTCTGCATATATCACCCACTTGTAATGGCCAGGATGGTTGGCACTGTCAGTGCTAAGCTTTACTGCAGAGCAGGGTAAAGGAGAAGGCATGTATGGCAGTATCCATACCTCCCCTTCTAACTAGGCAGCAACTATGAATCATTGAGAAAAGAAGTGTTTCCAAAACAAAAATACTTCATCATTGAATCATTTGAATTTTTCACCCAAAGTCAGAAAATTTGATATTTTAGGCACTAATTATATTATTTCAGCTGATATGAAATATCTACTCTGTGATTCCTGATGAGATAGGAGGAAAGTGTAGTTTGCTGCTAGTGATATAAGGTTTTATAGAATGTCTTGAAGAAATTCTTAACAATACTCTTTCCCTTTTTAAGGATTTAATATTACAGAAACACTTGGTGTTGCCACTGGTGATGCAATGACCCCAAACTATGCTGATTCAGTAAAAAGGCATTAGCACATTTTTTTTCAGTTCCTCAATGATACCACCACTTTTTTGGAATTATCATGTTGTGGAGTCTGACTAGATTGATTTTCTGGACATCTTGATTTATAAGACCAGGGACAGTAATAAGCTATTGATGTGTGTGAGATGCAAAAATGTAGGTAGCAATTCCTTCCTTTCTAACCCCTCTATTTCTTAAATGTCAAAAACATAACAGAAGATAGCAGGACAATCTAACTCCCTTTCCTCTTACAAAATACTTAATTCCTACCTACCTTCTAACAAGTTTAAGACTCCAACATCATGAAATATCCTACATCCCTGCAAATCCTTGCATCCTTCTTAATTCTACTTCCACACTACCTGTAGTCAATAAAATATGTATCCCTTTGATTAATCATGCTACTCCTCAGTTTATCCTCTATTTTTTTTCTCCTACTGAGCCATGTCTCATCCTACCAAGACTCAGTAATAGCATCAATCACATTTATTGGAGTCTTTGCCATATGGGGAATTTAAGAGAATCTTCCAAAATACATCTGATAAAATTGGAGTGAATGATGAATTCACGAAGGTGAGAAACAGGCTGTTGAGTAGAGGATATAGTCTAGAGGTATTACAAAGAGCTGAATCTAAGGTAAGAGGGTCTAATAGTGCAACCAATGTTCAAATTACAGAAGTGAGTATGGATACAGCAACCTGGGTTAGGCAGAATATAGAAGAGGAAAACAGGATTTTCTTCGTTAATAAGTTCTTCCCTTTCTCAGAGACATTAAAGAGGCTGGTAATCAATTTTTGGCCCATTTCTTGTAGATGAAGAAAAAATATCAGTGGCCTTTTTCCTAACAGGATCACTTTTTCCCATAGTAGATTCCTGAATTTAAGGGAAGTATTAAATGGGAACAAACCAGAAGTTGGGAGAACATCTACTGGTTGCTATCTATTTGGTAAGTGCAGATATGTTATAGGGCAAAGAACTTGAATGGCACCAGAATCAATAATAGAGTTTATAATATAGTCAACAGGTTCAGTTGTGGTACATTTGGGGTGGTCTACATTATTGGATGTGGTTGTACCCCCACCAGATGATATATAGGACAAACCAAAAGGGTAGTCAAAAACACATTATGGAATATTTGGGGGGATATAAGACATAAAGGAAAGGAGAGTCATGTAGCCCACCACTTTCATTTAGCACATGGAGGTTCTGACACAAGTTTGTTTTTAGTGTCCTGGCTAAGCCTAATTGCATAGAAGGGGATGTTTTCACCCTGCATTTGTTACGAATGGAATCAAAATTCATTATAAATGTTGACACTCTGTATCCTAAGGGTATGAATTTGGAATTAAATCTTAGTGTTTAAATGTTCTTAATGTCATTTTGGTAGGGACATGCATGTATAACATTGTAGGTGTGTTTTATATTTTTGCACCAGCACTTTAATGGAAAATGATGTTGAATGTAAATTGTTAATCATCAGTTAAGCATTGTCTATAAAAAGACTGCATTCTGGTATGAGCAATTGTCCCTTGAAGGCAATAGCTGAGGTACAAGGAGGCACCAGTAAAGATTTTTCCAGCAGTCAAAACCTTGGCTCCTTTGTTTTTTTTTTCATTGTTTTTTCATTACTCAATAAAAGTGCTCAACATCACTCCAACTCTATGCCAGCTATCTATCAATACTTCCCCCCTAAACTCTTCATTCATCACACCAAATCTATTAATGACATCACTCACCTTTTCTCCAAATATAGACTGGTTAATTCAGTTTCAACTAAAATCAAAATAAAATTAAGTGGAAAAATACGCTCCAAATACAATAATACCCTAATATACTAAAATCCTCCTAGGAGGAGGCATTCACTCTGACTCTGGCCCCAGTATCACAACCAGTCTCAAGAGAATTCCCTTTAACACATTACTCTAACCCCACAACAGTCAACACCCCCAACTCTGGTAATCTAACGTTTACCTCTATAAATATTAGCAGCATAAGAAATAAAACTACTGAGCTATACGCTTGGATTACCCAACAAAAACCGGTTATTATTGCTATAACTGAACTTGGCTTAAATCCAGCATAAACAACTTTGAAATTACACCCTTGCTATAATATCATCTGTAATGACCATATAAAGAGGAAAGGTAGTGGTCTTGCTTTAATATTTCTCATCAACTACACTACTTCATGTCCTTCCCTAAAAGTAAACAAGTATAAGCAAATATGTTTTACTGTTATTTACATCCCTCCCAGACACAATACAGCAACACTGGAAGATATTCTACAGTTCCGCATTGGATATCCATAACAATTCCACAAGGAAAATACTAACAATGTGAATGTCAATTGGTTGGACATAAACTTTAACTACCCCACATCTGTTAATAATTTATATGGTTTCACACAACTAATTCATAGCCCCACACATTTTAACAAGATATCAAAATCCTTATTAGACTGGATCCTTGTATCAGACCCTTGTAAATTCACAACCACAGGTTGTGAACCCTATCATTTATTACCCAGAACATCATAAAAATCCTCCCATTAGAGGATGTTGTAAATGAGTTCAATACAATTGTTGTACTTATCCTAAACAGCCTTCCACCTTGTAGAAGGAAGAGACTAAAAACAAATAATGCAATTTGGCTATCCAAAAACAGTCAAATGCTCATGCAGGATACTGAAAAAACATGGAAACAATGGCAAAAATATAAAACATCACTATATCACGAAGATTTTAGAATATTCTACAACCATATTTCTTCTTTCAGCTTTTCCCAGTTAGGGGTCGCCACAGCAGATCACGTCCACTCATGATTGGCAGTAGAGTTTTTATGGTGTCAGGTTGCCTGCCCGGTGCCCAATCTTCCACAGAAGGCACACACATGCACACACTCACACCTAGGGCCAATTTAGAGTGTCCCATCCACCTACAGCATGTCTTTGGGATGAAACCGGAGCACACCCACATGACCACAGGGAGGATATGCAGACTCTGCACAGAGGGCACCCCAGCTGAGGATCAAACCGGAGAGAATATTGCTGTGAGGCAACAATGCTAACCGCTGCACCACCATAGCCACCTATTCTACAACCATACTAAAAAGCAAAAAATGAAGACAAAAATATACTTTAGGAACATTCAGAAACAAAATTAAAACATAAAATAATAAAAATATAAAATGGCAAAAATAATATAACAAAGCTCATGCCTGTTCATATTCAGGTGCAGCTAAGATCTATGGATGGGGAAAAAGAAAAGTTACCCCAGCACTGTGACCTATACTACCAATAGACAAAGGTAGCTCCTAAATGCTTTATCCCATGCATGAGGGGGGTCCCCGAAAATTACCTATAGTATGATCCCAGTTATTCTCATTAGGGGTAATATATAATCATCGACCATGGGATGGGTAAGAACAATCTATAACCAAATGGGATAGGTCATTTAGAGCAGAAAATGACCCAAAAGGGCAGCTAGCCTAGTACTTATCTATGAACCTATTCAGAACAATAGTAAACATAACCCTAAAAATGTGGTCAACCATTAAAGAAATCCTACATCCTGGACAAAAAATCAACCCTTATCCCTCTCCTAATAATTCATCACTCAAAATTGCAATAGAATTCAAATCTTATTTCATAGATAGTATACTTTACCTATCCAAGGATTCCCCAGCATCTAATCCTGTCCTTGCCTAACAGCTACCTATCACCACATCCACTTTCACCTTCAAACCAGTGCCCACATCCTTTGTAAAAGTACTCTTTAGAAAAAGCTCAAACCATGTTCTACTTCAGCTGATGACCTTCCAAGTAAGAAACTTAAATAACAGCCAATAGCATTACCTGTCCTGTTTCAATCCTTATAAATAGGTCAGTCCAGGAATACCACATTCCTTCTCCCTGGAAAAGTCACACATTATCCATTTACACAAAAGAGGAAATTCAACAAACATCACTAACTTTAGACCTAACAGTCTTATCCATCTTCTCCAAAGTATTTTAAAACATATTCAAAAATAACTGCTAAACTATCTTCTGCAGGAAGAACTCCTATCTCCCAACAACAAAGCTTATGTCTCTCACATGGTATCAACACTGCATTTCTAATCTTTATAGATACTGTCAATAAAGTTAGAGATAATGATGAACTAGTCTCCTCCTTATTAATAGTCTTCATAGGTTCATAGGATGATACTAGGCTATTGGCCTGGAGGCCTTTATACGCTTAGCCAAGAATTTTGCCCATGTTCCCACAAAGTCAGCAACTGTTTCCCCTGTCCAGCAGGGACACATTTGTGATTGCAGGGGTATATTTTCTGTTTCCCATCCAGTCATAAGGTTCTTCTTAAGGAGGGATAGGGAGGTACTCTGCTTGACATAGAGAGGGAGTCTATTCCACAGACGGGGGAGTCTTTGGGACACAAATCTGTCCCACCAACAAGTTCTATTAATGTCAAGGATCAGGTTGAGGCCTTGCATGCAGGTTCCACAAGTGGAATTTGACTTACAGATATGCAGCAACTCCATCAAGGCTGGGTCTGAGATGGCCTTGTATGCCAGACGTAGGTTACCTCTGAGCAGTCTGTATGAGACTGAGTAGAGGGACAGGGCTTTTAGCCTATCAGTATAGGATAGGTGTTTGAGACCCTGGATTTTCCTGGTCAGGAACCTCTGTGAACTCTCCAGCTGCTGCATGTGCTTGGCAAGGTACATGCCAAAGGGGGCATTGCACTCGATAATGGGTCTGATAAGAGAGGAGTATATGGATGTTATGACCTCCTTGTTCCTGGATGAAGTACTCTTACTTATGAGGTGAGCCATGTAGAAAGCCTTCTATACAACAGAAGCAATAAGGTGGTCAAAAGTCAGGTTGCTATCAACCTGGGTGCCAAAGTCCCTCGTGACTGATTACATGCTTAGTACGTTGTTATTAATGTGATAATTAATAGGGATGCCATTTTCCCCAAGGAGGATAATGATGCATTTCTTGGCATTCAGTTTGAAACCATGCTTCTGACACCAGTCATTAGTTTGGGTAAGATCCTCTTAGAGGGTGTTCACATCTCTAGGGAAATTTAAGACAACACTCAGATTGCAGTCATCTGCAGACCGGGTCAACCACGGACCACTGGTTTTGGCTTGCACCTCAGAAAAGTATATCTCAAATAGTAGAGCCCCCAAGACCAATCCTTGGTGTACACCACTCATTATGGGTCTACTACTAGAGGGGGGTTTCCCCTATTTTGACTGAGTGGGTTCTATCAGTGAGCCAATTAGCTTCCAATCTGGTAACATACAGTTTGATGCCTAGCTGGGAAAGTTTATCTATTATGCCCAAGTAGGGAACAGTATCAAAGACTTTGGCTAGGTCAAGGTAGGTGGTGTGCACTGTCTTCCCCTCATCCATGACTTTGGTGACTGTTTCAAAGAAGTCAAACAAGTTTAACAGGCATGATCTCCCTTTGACAAAACCAAATTGAGTGGGGTCAAGTGTTTGGAAGTTGCTACTGTCCTTGTTTATAAGGTCCATGATAATGCATTCTATGGCCTTGTAGATCAGGCTAGTTAGGCTGATGGACCTTTAATTGCCTGGGTCAGTGGAGACTCCAACTTTGTGTAGGAGGATGATAGTGACTGTCCACCATTTGGCTGAGACAAAGCCGGTGCTCAGGCTTTGGTTGAATAGGGCACCTAATGGAGCAGAGAGCTCATGCTTGAGTTCATGTAGGATGCAGCCAGGGATGTTGTCGGGTCCCATGGTGGCTGTATTGTTTGCCTTTGAGAGGGCATTAAAGACCTGGTCCCTGGTGATGAGGGGAGGGGTGCAGGTATTATCTAAAGCCTTTGACACAGTTTGTCACAGCTAACTTCTACTTTAACTGTCCTGACTAGACTACCTCAGACTACCTTTCTATAGTTCCAAAGCTATGTGTGCAATAGGCATCAGTAAGTAAACTGAATCATAACAATCTGCCCTCTCTCCATACCTCCCAGCCACCACTGGTGTACCACAAGGCTCTGTCATTGGTCCCCTCCTCCTCTTTAATATTTTCACCAACACCTTCCACACATTGACTCAACAAGCCTCCCTAATACAAGATGAGAGTCATGGCTTAGTGGTAGGTCATACAGACTAGTGTTACCCTGGTCCTGGGTTCGAGACTGACAGTGGGAATTTATTTGCCCCTCACTGACTCTGTTCAAGAGAAATCTTGACGAGTGGATGGGAGATCGTAGGTTTACCCCGGGAATCATCTCTGTATCACTGCTGGACAGAGGCACAGCAAACTAATGGGTATAGTATTCTCATCCTAAGGGGTGGTGAAAGCCACACACACTCTGGCTAGGTTTATAAATGCCCTAGGGCAGATAGCCTAGTATGAACCTATGAACCTATGCAGATAACTGCAGATGTACATCAGGCAAACTGGCACATCTCCAAAAACAACTCAGGAAACTTTAACAGCCACTACAACATGTCTTTATAACTCAAACACATGCTTCACCCCCCCCCAAAATAAATATACATTTTTTCTGCAAATTCCACTCTCGAGAAAAAAAAATTAACTCCTCTCTCTCTCAATGACACAACCATTGAAGTCAATGAAAATTGAACAATGCTACAATAAAGTGGCTAAATTTGCAGCAAATACACCTTTCAGAACCCACCACTATATAGAACTAAAACTTCTAAATTGGTTAGAACTACCCAATCAACTAACATTTACGCAGCTTCATATCACTTAAAAAATTAGCCAGCATCCATCTGCTTATCCTGCACAAATGCCATTATACACAACTATTTTTCCACTCAAACATTATGATCCAATGACCAAAAGCTTCTCTCTGTTTACAGACCTATCAAATCTGCTGGTCATAATCTGTACTCATACCATATGTCTTGGTTTTGGAACTCCTCACCTATACCCATCAGTCCATCAGTTCAATACCCCTCCCATCCTTTAAAATCATTCTATAAGACTTCCTAGCCAGAATATGTATCTATTCTTGCTCATGTCCAGGATAAAATATATCCCTAAATATGAACAAGTGCTTGTTTTTCCTTACATCTCCTTATGCAATGTTTTTTTTCTTCCTAACTTCAATCAATTTCTCTCCCCTGGGTCTCACTTGAAATATGCCATAACTGTGGGCTGGATTCACGAAGGCTTGCACGGAGTCTAAGAGAAGAGTAAGACTCCAGACAGCCAATATGTCTGCTGAGCGATCCAGGAACAGCCGGCAGGGGCGTGCATGAGAGCTCCTAAGACTACCCTTGCATGGACAGTGTTATGTTATGCAAATTACCTCATTTGCTGCTGAAAGCTATGCAAATGAGGTAAATTTGCGATCTAGGAAACACTAACCTGTCCGAGTAAGAGTAGTGTTATTTGCAGAAATGTACTCCGTTGGTAACGGAGTACCGTTCTGCAAATAGCAAAATGGAGCTATGACAGCTCCAAATAAAGGATGCATCCAGTTGAGAAAGCATGCCAATGGCCAAATATAAGTCCATTGGCATTTTTATCCATTGCAAAATAATAAAAAATAATTTTTCCCCCCGATCTCCGATGTTTAAGCGTAGCGCGGTGCCGCACAAACGTGCTGTGCTCTAAAAACCAGAAAAAAAAATAAAAGCCAAAAATAGGCATTTTATTAAAAATATTCATCTGCCATGCAGGTGAATGGCAGGCTGAAGACAGCATGGCTACTGAGTAGTGGTTGCTAAGGGGGAAAGCTCAGTCTGAGAGATGTAACCAAGCATTACTAGGCAATCCTATGCAAATGAGGATAAGGATAGTGAATCCCAATTTTGCCTGCCATGTGAACCATGTCCCTAGAGTGTAAGAGTAGGATTGGGAAAGTAACAGAGTAGAAAATAGGTGACATCATGAGGGGGTATGTATCAAAGACTGTAAGCTTATTGGAGAAGAGTGGCATGTGTTTGCTGTGAGTGACTCAGGACTGGAAGAGGCGTGTCTACAGTTGTCTTAACTGAAACTCAGAAACTGAAGGTGTACGTTGTGGATATCACCAAAGTTTCTTGCAAAGATGCTTACACTGTGTGCCCACGTGTGCGCACCTGTAAACCCACCTAAGTCTGTGTGTGCATGTGTGCGCCTGCGTAAGCCTGTGTAACACTGTTTAAGCCTGTGTGCATGCATGTGCACCTGCCTAAGCCTGTGTAAGCCTGTGTAAGCCCGAGTATACCTGTGTAAGCCTGTGTGCGCGTGTGTGCACATATTTGCGCTTGTTTGCGCGTCGCTGCCCCCTGTGGAAACAGAAAGAGAAAAGGAAGGAAAAGAAGTAGTAGGAAGTTAAACAAGGAGAACTAGCAGACCTGCCAGGTGAAATCAATCAAAATCAGCCAATTACACAGGCAGTACACTAGCCCAGCCCAGCCCAGCACTTAAAACTCTGCAAACAACATCCCCCTATGTTTTTCTCAGAAACACTGCAACACTGCAGTCTACAAAGAGAAGTGAAAACTTAAAAAGCTCAACTGAGACAAAAAATGTTAGGGGCTGCCATTGCTATTATAAGGCAACATGTGCAAGATGCTGAGGGTAGTGCCAGTGTGAATGCTGCTGAGCAACCCACAGTGAGGAGACGGAGAAGAGTGTACAGACCCAGGGTAACCTACTGGGGGCTACATGAGCTGGAGATAGTGGAACGCTATAGAGTGGACAGAGACCTCCTGCAGCAAATTGTTGAGCTGTGCAGGCCATGCCTCACACACAGAATCAACAGAGGGGAACCCATCCCAGTGGAAACCAAGGTATGTGTTGGCCTAAGAATACTAGCAACAGGTACCTTCCAGAGACCAACTGGTGATATGATGGGGATATCACAGGCATCGGCATCCAGGGTACTGCACCAGTTCCTGAATGCCATGTCAGCACATGTCGGTGATCATGTATACTTCCCCAATTCCCGTGAGGTATTGGCCAGCAATATGCATCTCTTCCAGCAAATAGCGGAATACCCTGAGGTAGTGGGTGCAATTGACTGCATGCACATACACATCAAAGCACCAGATGGTGAGCGGGGTAGGGCTTACATCAAGCGCAAGGGCTTCCTCTCCATCATCTGCCAGGTCATGTGCAATGCCCAGGGCATAATACTGAATGTGTGTGCTGGCTGCCCTGGAAGCTACCACGATTCCCATATCTGGCATCTGATGCAGCTGTACCAGACATTTGCCAGTGGGGACATCCCTGACGGTCACCTAGTGGGGGATGCTGGATATGCACTGGAGCCATGGCTGATGCACCCATCAGAAATGCACACACAGCTGAACAAGAACTCCATAATGAGGCACACGCACAAACACAAAATGTAATCGAGCGTGTGTTTGGGATGCTCAAGTCATGGTTCCGGTGCCTGGACACATCTGGTGGAGCCTTGCAGTACTCACCAACTACATGTGCCCAAATTTTCATGGTATGTGCCATGCTACACAATATGATCCTGCGAAAACAGCTGCAGCAGGAACAGCATGGGGCAGGGCCAAACAGCCCCCCCCCCACCATTGCCAAGGCCTGCACAGGCACAGCTTGACTCAGAGGAGGAACAACCCGAGCCTGTCCCAGTAGGCAGAAGGAGGAGTGCCCAGTATGCCTTGGCCTTGGCAAAGAGGCAACACAAAGCACATACACTAGCTCAGTAGGAACCCTGGAAATGATACCTCTCTCTGACTCACACATAAAATAAAAGGGATGCCTAACTTGACACTACCTGTTACCAAACATGTATAGGGAGTGCAGTATATGCATCCAACATAAGCAGCCCTGCAGCACCACCTGAGGCATGATTGCCATGTTTTAAGCAATGTAAAGCAGTGCTTAGCAGCTTTTACCAGTATTTAGTATATGCAAACAAAATTGCCCGTGCTAACTAGCGCAATGTCAGGCAATGTTGAGCAATGTTGGGCAAGGTCGGGCAAAGTTGAGCAAAGACAGGTAAACATGCTCATATTAGCTTTACTGTCCCTTAAGCAGTCTGGTCTGCCCAGCATGAAAATAAAAATCAGTGATAGGGCTCGAACCCAGGATACTGTGCACTATAAGCACAGTACTGAACCACTAAGCCATGATAGCCTTTCAGTAGCACAGACACAGCAGGACAATTGTACAGTAATGCAAACACAAAGAAATGCTGTAACATGCCCCTAAAGATGCATATGGGTAACCTCCCCCATAGGCCTATGCAGACAGAGAACATCAGACCAGGCGGTGTAATGCGGGTTGTGTAGACTATGAAGTTGCAATCTAATATATGTGGCATTGGACGCTAAGAAGTGTAGCACAGTAGTATGCCTCAAGCCAGTATGATAGGCAGCAGTACAGACTGAAATGGTGTACCGTACATAGCAGTGCAGGCATAGCAAATGTGTATAAGTGTCAGGTGAACCCCTCATCCTATGTACACCCACAGTAACAATCAAGTGTGCCCCTGGGTAGAAATGTACAAAGAATAGGTGTCCCCCCTGTATGTAGAAATGTTGATAAGTCTATGCAAAGTGTCTCATGGAAGACCTGCAGACACTGCATGATCCCTGTTGATCTATGACACAAAGGTGAGGTCTTCTGTAAAAATACAACTTGATTTTCCATACACATATAGTATAAATGTCTATACTGGACGTGTTCACACACACCAACAAATGTAGTGGATTTCATTCAGTATCACACTGAAAGGTCATACTGGGCATGCTCACACACAAAAAATGAAGCAAATGTCAGGCAACAACATACTGAAAGGCCATACTGGGCCTGCTCACACACATGCCAAATACGGAGGTGATAATAAGGGATCTATGGACAAATGTGGATAGACATCTCTACTTCCAGAAACACATTCACAAAGTTGTCAGAAAATCATGTTATGTGTTCACAGAAACTGCCAAGGTCTGTGCATGTAGGTCAAAGGAGGTTCCCACTACTCATCAGTCATCAGACCCGTCAGAGAGTACCACAACACACTTGCGATGAATCTGACTAGGCACGTTCAGCAGCCAGAAAGACCACTGAAGTACCCTAACAATAGGATTACTGGCCTCAAACAGTTGTCCCATGCAACAAGACTGAATGTAACCCAATCTGTACTCTGTTGCATACTGTCTACTCAGGAGATCTCTGCCCAACAGACAGGTCCATGTCATGGCTACACTCAGATCTGTTCTGAGTTACATCTCAATGGCACTAAATATACAGACCCAACTGATATTGCCAACATCCTGGCAGATAGGATCAGTGTTAACTGTACCCCCCTCTCACCCATGAAAGAGCACATCTCTATAATGGAAGACTGCAAAGTTGCTGTCATCATGGCTGCACAGGTAAAAAACACTCTCCAAAGCCAGTATCACAGCAGCCATGGGACCAGATAACTTCACAGGCTGTGTTCCACGCAAACCACAGAATGAACAGGCACCACACTGACGTACCATGTGCAGTCATAGTCTCACCTCATGCTTTGTGCCTGTTGAATGTTGCACAGTGACGGTTATCCCACTACACAAGGGTGGAGACACCACGGACCCCAGGAACTAGTGCCCCATTAACCTGACGAGCTCGCTCTTCAAGGCCATGGAATGTATCATAATACAACATATAAAAAATTACATTTGTAATCCCCAACCCCTGGACCACAACCATGTTGGGTTTGTAAAATGCAGATCATGTCTCCTAAACCTGATAGATGACACTGAAGCAGTCAACAGAACTGTCGACAAGGGTAAGGTGGCTCACACAGCCTATGTTGATCCTGACACGGCTTACAACACCACCCCACATTCTGGAAATATAGATACACCCACTAAAGTAGGCATAAATTGCTATGTCACAAGATGGGTTGCCAACAGGCCTACTGACAGAACACACACTGTGAAAGTAGCAGACTCCAAGTATGACTTTGGACCAGTGTTGAGTGCAGTACCACAAGGTCCAGTCCTGTGTCTTGTCCTGTTTAGTATCTACTTCCCTGAAGTAAACTTTAACATGGAAGGTCTGTGGCTACTGAAGTTTCCAGAGGACTGCAAACTAGGAGCCATAATTGTAAACACTAAAGATGTGGACATCCTACAAAAGGGCCTCACTGAGACAGATGGCTGTTGTCAAAGCCATGGGCTCTAGCTCAATGCCAAAAGTTGCATTGTCACCCCCTTTGTTAAAAACTCTGTAGCCAATAACTACAACATAGGCAGTAGTATACTTAACACTGAAAGTGTGACAGGAGACCTTGGGTCACAGCTGGACACTTGACACAACTGTGATAATCATATCCCCACAGTAAACAGGAAACCCTGCTATGTGGCACACCTCATCACAAAATGTGTCTCATCCAGAATAGAAGAGGACATTGTTCCCCACTACTCATCACTTACTAGAACTATAATAGAGTACAACGTCACTTTTGCTATGTACCTCACAAGACAACTACAACAACTGGAAAGCCTGCAGCAATACCTCACAAATAGCATTAGTGGCCTGAAATACATGCCATACACAGACCATCTCAAAATGCTGCATCCGTACTCCCTTGCATATCGCCTACTTAGAGGTGTTCACTGCCTAACATACAAAGCTATGTCAAACGCAGAGCTGTTGGACATGCTCCACGTAAAACACTCACAATCCCTCTGACCTTTGGACCCAAAACCATGAGTGAAATACAAAAGGAAGGGGTGTACCCATTTACCTTATGGATACCCACACCTTCAGGTTAGTGGCACAGCATGAGGCCTTGAAGACCATGCAAGTGCAACTAACATTGGGCAAAGCTGCTCATCACATTGTAGCCTGCTACAGATCACCTACCTTGTCACAGGAACCTCACTCAGTATTCCTGAGAACAGTGGAAAATATAAAGGCCCTATAAAACACCATTATATGAGGTGATTACAACTACCCAAACATTGAATGGGAGAATTACTTGTGTACAACGTCCTTTTCCCAATGTTTCCTAGAGTTTAAAAGTTATAACACACTGGAACAGCTTGTCACCATGCCCACTAGAGGTGACACCATACTGGACATGATCATCACCATCATGGGGTACCAGTGTTCCACAACAGGGATAAAACCCTCTCTGGTAATATCAGATCATAAAGTAATCACACTGGACATCCACATCCCACCCCCCACCCAGTCAATGAAACCACCGTGAAGACATTTTCAAAAGCAAACTGCACATGTCCCAAGACAAAAGTGGAAAGTTCCAAAGCCCTCTTGCTACAGGATAATGGTATACAATCTGCCGAATCAGTTACAAGTGCATCCTATGAGTATCTACAGGGATGCATGGATTGAGGCATCACAAATAAAACCAAGATGCACTCCTCCAAAAATAAGAAAACAATCTGGTCGTCATTGCCCTTAAATAAGCTAGAGAACAGAAGGAGGAAACTAACACTTGATAGAGCCAACTTCACTAAAGGAAAGGCATTACTGATCATTATTAGGAAGAAGCAATGATTGCTCATAAAATAATTCAAGGACACTTTCAAAAGACAAATTGCCGAGAACTGTAAGAATAACAACCACAAAGCCTGCGGTAGCTATACCAGACATGTAGGTGTCAACTTCCAAATATGCTGTCAGCTACTGACAAATCGCAAGGAATACACTGAACCAACTTTCATTGCCCACATCCTGGGGGACAAGTTCAGTGTAAACTTCCCCCCATCACCCCCAAAAGGGCCTGTGTCCATCACAGAAGGATGCAGAGCCCCAGACCTCATGGACATGCAGGTAAAGACAGCCCTCTCCAAAGCCAAGAACACAGCATCAATGGGACTGGATGGTGTCCCAGGCTGTGTCTTACACTAGGCTCAAAAGGAGCTACACCCTCACCTACATTCACTGCCCAGACTCAATCGTACCACAGGGTATGTACCCAAAGAATGGCATACACTAACAGTCATCCAGCTTCACAAAGGGGGTGCCACAACAGAACCTGGAAACCATTGTCTACTCAGCCTGGTCTACAAAGCTATTGAGCAAATTGTCATGGAACCCATAAGCAGAGACATTGGAGACCTCCAGACACTGGACTCTACACAACCTCACCTTGTTAAAGGCAGATCCTGCCTTCTAAACAAGTGTATGTGTCTGTTTATGTGTGATCTTCTTGGAGAGGAGCAACCCTTTTGGAGAGTACTCAAACACCTAAAAGTGGTATACTAATCTTTGTCAGGTCTGATGATGTCACCATCCTACAAATATACCTGTGGAAAAGCAAACTCACAGTAATGTGTATAATGCGTCGTGTAAATGCATACTCCTGTAGTATCATAAACCAGTTAGATAGGGGTTTGAATCCTGAACATGACAAGTGTGTGATCTCCTTGGAGAGGAGCAACCTTTTTGGAGAGTACACTTAAAAGTGGTATACTAATCTTTGTCAGGTCTGATGATGTCACCATCCTACAAATAAACCCATGGAAAAGAAAACTCACAGTAATGTGTATAGCATGTCATGTAAATGTGTACTCTTGTAGTATCATAAACCAGTTAGGTAGGGGTTTGAATCCTGCACTTGACAAGTGTGTGTCTGTGTGTGATGTCCTTGGAGAGGAGCAACCTTTTTGGAGAGTACTCAAACACCTTAAAAGTGGTACACTAATCTTTGTCAGGTCTGATGATGTCACCATCCTACAAATATACCTGTGGAAAAGAGACCTCACAGTACTGTATATAGCATGTTGTGTTAATACATACTCCTCTAGTATCATGAAGTAGTTAGGAAGAGGTTTGAATCCTCCACTTGATGAGTGTGTGTGTGTGTGTGTGTGTGTGTGTGTGTGAGACACTGTTGGTCAAAGGGTTGAGGGTTTTGCTTTTACTACTCTATGACACCAGTATGTGCATTGCACATGTGAGGTAGCTGTGTGGAAAATACATATACGTACATGTGACCTCAATTATTGCATGTGTGGGAACCCAGCTTTCTCCAAGAACACATCTGTCATTTTTTTCAAGAGTGTGCTGCTGCTTTCCAGACCTTAGGTCACATCTGTATGCTTGTGACAAGGCCAGCCACTGCAGTGATCCCTGGCCTAGGTCAACTGTGTCTCACACACTCATTACGGTTTCTATAGAATTGTGTGAGTGAGGGTTTATAGCCGAGGTATATGTCAGACCTGTTCAAATGCAGCAAGGTTTATCAATGATGGCTATTCATTATAGGTGTGCAACAACCTTTGTAGATATGCATGCAGACCCCTTATTGCTTATGTGATCCACTGAGGGATTTAAACATACCTTTGGCAATGTGATTATCAAAAGAGAGATGACGTACCACTTGGTTGCATGTACACATCGGTACCTGTTCTTCATGTTGGTGGCTGCTACCTATGTGGTACTGTGGGGATACTATGTTCCGTAAAGTTGGATGACTATGCTTTGGTTGGCTTATAGCTTTACAGCATGTGTTTGACAACAGGAATCTGTCTGTGTGATACCCTTATGGAGGATGTGTGTGTCATCTGGAGAATGCATTATAGGCCACAGTATGCATTACCAGACATGGGCGGACTGTGATTGCTTGTACCTAAGAGAGCTATATGTCAAACAGGAGTGGTCTCAGTAATGGGTGCAGGTGAATACCACTGGTTACTGGCATAGCATAGTACCTAAAGGATCCAAATGTTACTGTGTGTCCTACATCTGTGTGTCAGTTGTCAAGACATCATCTAACGATTGGTTATGGTCAGGCTGTTGAAGTTATGTATACTACCAGAATGCAAAACAATGACAGATAGTAACAGTATCACCCACAGCACAGTGTCAAACCATGTCATACACACATGTGTAGTCAAGTTCCGAAATGTGTGTAGTACAATGCATACTGGCCACCAATCGAGACTATGGAGTGTTACTGTGTAATACAGGACATGTCACCCTGCCCATGTGTCCACTATGCACGTACATGCAGACGGTGCACCTCCACCATGTTCACAAATGTACACCTGCAAATCTGTGCCACACACATCCCACACATACTGTCCACTCTCTAACACATGCTGCCAATACTACACACATCAGCCAAGTTGCACGTGGGTGGACAATACACTATTGGAACTAACCCTGGTGTAAACATTACTACATTGACAATCATAGTTTAAATGCATCATGCCTGCTTAGCTACACCTTCAAGCATATCATTACATTCTACTGCTGACAACATGCTAACATTGCTATACTGCTATAAAGTCACCCTGTGCATCAGCACCATGGTAGCCTGTTCCTGCATCGATGTTACAGATGACAGGAGGTGGCACAGGTTTCATCATATGCACAGGGTGTGTTGTTGGTTTGCCAGAGGCCTACAGTGAGCCATATAATCGACATGTATGTGTGTGTGTGTGTGTGTGTGTGTGTGTGTGTGTGTGTGTGTGTGTGTGTGTGTGTGTGTGTGTGTGAGGGCCAAGAGTACTGCTACGGGTCAATGTTGATGTAATGTGTGCGGGTATGTGGTAGCCCTAGGTGTCTTGTTTATGTGTGTGTGTGTGTGTGTGTGTGTCTGCATGCACACAGTTCCACCATGTGGCTGCCATATACGGGTATTTGTGGGACAGCCACAGACTGTACCTGCCAGGCTTTACAGATCACCGTCTCTGGTTGTGGATACGGTACCTGTGCCTGGCAGGGGTGCTACTGACACTATCAGGTACTAAGCTTGACTGGGTACTATCCCCAGAGGTAGATGGATGTACACTGGACCCAGGTCCCTGCTGGGACTGTCCAGAGCCATGTGCACATGGTCTTCTAGGACAGTCTATGGACAGCCCACCTCCAACATTGCTGAGGCTGATACTGGCACTACGAGAGCGGCTGTGACTTGAGGGACATCTGCAGTGACTGCCAGCTGCTGATGTTGCTGGTATACATCCACGTCAATGACTCAACCGTCCCGCACTGTCCTGACACATGGACATGACATTGTGGAGGACATCTAATGTCTCACCCCAATGTCTATCAGTGACCTCAGTGTAATGACGGATGGCACCTGCTAAGTCACAGATACTGTCAATTACGGTGGTATGTGCCATCTGTGCCCTTAGTCCCTGTCTGGTGTACCATTCCATACATGCCTGTGCCTCCATGACAGCCTGGAACACGTGTGAGGTTGTAAGATCTGTGGCACATCTGCCAGTGGCATGATGAGCATCAGTGCTCTGACTAGAACCCCTGGACATCTGCCTATGTGGTACCCTTCAAAACATCTGGGTATGGCTGCTGTGTTGGGATGCATGTGCCATAGATACCACACTGTCCTGGCCAATGCTGGCTGTATGCTGTCCCTCAGCTAAGGGCATTGGTGATGGATGTATTGGCAGTATGACTGTGTGCATGGATGGGGTGGACACTTGTGTACTGTTGATTGTTGGCCCAACTACAGACCCTGGCAAAAATGCATGTGCCTCAACACACCTATCATCATTATCACTATTATGCTCAGTGACATCAGTTTCTCTCCTGCAGTGAACCAGCCCAAAATCAGCACCTGTGAGAGGAAGACAGTAAAGACACTTTACGACCTGTACATGATGTCGGCACACATGCACACATGCACACATGCACACATGAACACATAAACACATGAACACATGCACACATGAACACAGGCACACATGCACACATGCACACATGAACACATGAACACATGCACACATACACACATGCACACATGAACACATGCATACATGAACACATGCAGACAAATACACTCCTCACTAAAACAGACACAAACACACACACCACCAGCAATCCAGAACATTCTCAATAGCGTGTGATGGTGGGGTACAGTATCACAAGCCAAACATTTATATCAAACGTGACAGCATGCAGGACGTGTGTTGCTCAACAGCATGCAGTGTGAGTGTAGACAGCCCTTGCTAATAACAGTATACATGGCTTTGATGCATGTGTGTTTTGTTCAGTGATTGGCCTCACCCTGGAACGCAATGTATACATGGACACAACATTGCTGTGCAAGTATTAAAAGCTCTGCAATGTCCTGTGCACCATCACTCAAAGGTATACATACCATGGCTGGATGTGTATCAGTGTGTCACATAGATATCCATTTCTGATTAGAGCATCTGTGTCTTTAGCAGATAATTGTGGACACAGGTTTAGCACATGCATGCTATGTATACACACAGGATGAGTGGTGTATGCATACCTGATGGAATACCATTGCTCAACATAGCCATTGTACAGCAGTTATGGTGACTGTAGGACATACTGTGAACATGCCAGTGCCAGCAATGACATGGCATGCTACCACACAACTGCAACATTAAATATCACACATTCACAATGCGTGTCATGTGACCTATACACTCAATAGCATTACAAGACATATGTGTGTCACTTTGTACAAATGGGGATTGCTATGCATATTGTGTATAGGTGCACATGTTTGGACACACACAACCTTGAGGTGCATAGCAATTAATGATATGTGTAGTACTGTGGCCACTGTAACTGGATGGGGTGTAGTACCATGAGACATCATCATGCAGCATCATGTGATCACTCAAGGCTACTAATGTGTGCCAGACCGGCACATAGCATGCTGTACCTAAACTGCAGTACCATGGCTACATTCACCATTTCACAGCCAGTTGTTACATGTGTTTGTAAGGTGCATAATAGGGGGCGTTGCCTAACATGAATGTGTTATGTGTTGAAGAGTGTCGCACAGCCACATGAGAGGCCTCTACCCCTCAGGTATATGATGTGTGCTGTGTGGATGACATTTGGGATACTGGAGTGTGACCTTACAGCGGGTGTCTGAATACACCATCTGTAGCATGTTAACGTGTACTGCGTATGACACAGTTGTGTATGTTGTGTGCATGTGTATCGAATCTGCCTATCCAACGTCCACTACAGTGTTGCCACAATTGTGTGGGATGCTCTGTTTATTGCATGTGTTTGAGGCAGCTACTCAAATTACTGAGATGTGCATAATCTCACAGCAAACATGCACAGCATGCATTATGCGCTGGTGTGTGACGTGTACATGGCCTACACCTCACCTATGACATGCACATTTAATTAGCAATATTAAATGTAGAACACACTCACCAGCATGGTCTGCTGCCTTGTTGTCACACCAGATGAACCTACAAGGATATGAAACAGTTTGTCAGTGGCAACAACTGTGGCATTGCTACTGTGTGTTTGCAATCTTACAGTAGTACGACTGTTGACAGTCACAGGCCTACAGATTATATTCCTAATTATTATTATTGCACACTAGGCACCACATCTTGTAACTACACAGTACACATCTCACATTAGCATGATCTACAAATAGAGGTAACAGTAGTGTACAGCTATGCCATGTTACCTGCACACTCCATGTCAACTTGCTGGGTGGCTCCGGCCTCCATGATGATGCATGTTAGTTGTTGTTGTTGTTGTTGGCCAGGAGCCACCTGGCTCAGGAGCAGCTCCTCCACTCTGGTGAGGGGGGATAGATGGCTACCCCACCACCTGTGGCAAGCTGTTGTCTACGGATATCAGACGCATGCTGCCGGACATGTCTAATTAAATCACTGCAGTGATGGTGTACCTGCTCATATGTCTGGTTATGCATGCCTATGTCATTTACCCTACGGGCAAGATTTTGCCACAGTGCAGTCTGCTCATGCTGGTCCTGGCTGGTTCTTGAGAACAACAGGGCATAGTGCTGAACCATGGTGGCTGTAGTCACTTCCTCCTCTGCTGGGCTATATGAGGGATTACGATGGTGGGCCATAACCCTGGAAGACAATGAAACAATATGTGTGAGCAAGTCAAGTGGCACACTTAACATTCTAAAGTACAGATATCAATTAACTGCCATATATAGCAACCTATTGGCTGTCAAAGATACACACTTTAAATACCACATATAAGTGCTCAACCCACAACTACCTGACAGTGCCTGGCACACTCTATATATCAAACCATGTTTTGCACAGCAACAAAGATAAACCAGTATGTAAGACTATACAACAGTACATGGCACACTGTATGTGACACAATGCACCACCTAGCCACAGGGGGTATATATCAAGCTAGTGCATAATGTAACATGTAATCCATTGCAATGATTGTAAAGTCCAGTTACAGTATTACCAGTATACCACACTAGTCATTGAAGGCAAACCCCTGCCTAACATATGTGCTCATTCATTAATATAGGTGGCATACTGCTGTACTAGACTATACATGTTGCTAGATACGCACCTATATCCTATAACACACATATGACCGAGGCAATGGTACAGGCATACACACACACACATCAGACCTACATACCAGACACAAAGGTATGGCAACGCACAAGACCTTTACCTGTGTACTATACAGTACTGTGTGTCAGTAGTTACAAGACCTTATGCCTGAGGTATGTCATCTGTGAGGACTATGGGAAACAAACAAAACAGTGGTTCCAAGACATGTGGACATACACCATACTGTGCTGTTTAGGCATACAGCTTTAGGTAGTACTACAGTTCATTCAGGGGTTGGATTCACCAGCAGTAACACTCAATAAGCATACATGTACTGCTGTAGCCTGCAATGGGACACCCCAGTCAACACCAACAGACTATGTCAGACCATCTGGCATACTGCTTTTTCTGCCTAGCAATAGCATACACATCTTTTGCTGTGATCACAGCTAGGACACATAATACCATGACAGAAACAGTTTCCCACTTAGCTATCACACATATACAGAACTCTGACTCATTCACCAACACATTCACCATCACACCCAGTCAACCTCACATAGCAATTATTGCAACAAGTACATGTGGGTGTGTATCAGTTCATAGGTAGGTTATAGGCTATTGGCCCTAGGACCTATAGATGTCTAGCCATACACTACCCTGGCCTTTGACACACAGGTAATTTCATTTCACATGGCCCTGTCAAGCAGAGCCAAAGAGGTGATTCCCGGGGTGTATTTCCTATCTCCCATACAATCATCAGGATTATATATGACAACTGCTAATTAGGAGCTTTGTTTGCTATTGATAGGTGGTTTGTTCCAGAGTATGGAATGTCTCTGAGATAGGGATCTATCCCTCCAGCATGTACTGTTTATTGAGGTGGCAAGGTTTAGGTCCCTAGAGCGTGTAGCTGGTAGGGATTGTGATCTGTTTATGTGGAGCATGTCCAACAGCTCTGGGTTTCACATAGCTTTGCATGTTAGGCAGAGGTCATCTCTGGGTAGGCGGTATGCGACATAGTCTAGCTGTGGTTTTGTGAAACAGTCTACATAGGGCATCTGTTTGAGGCCGGTATTAATCTTTGTGAGGTATGTCTGTGTCCTTTCCATTTGCTGTAGATGTCTTATGAGGTACATACCACATGGGGCATTGTACTCTATAATGGGTTTTATGTGTATGGAGTAGAGGGGAACACTGACCTATATTTCCCTGGATGACACACCTTTTGTGATGACGTGTGCCACGTAGACAGAATACATGACTAGTGTGGCACTGTGACTATCAAAGGGGAGACTGCTGTCCACCTGTGTCCCATGGTCTCTTATCACACCTTCGGTGTTAAGTAGACAATCACCTATGTGGTAGCTAATGGGTACTGAGTTTTTGCAAGGAGGGATGCCAATGCAGTGTCAACATTGAGCTTGAGTCCATGGCTTTGTCACCAGGCATCTGTTGCAGTAAATATGACCCTCTGTCTCTCTCTCTCTCTCTATATATATATATATATATATATATATACACACATACATATAAACATCCATTGGTGTACATATAGATGTACATATAGGCACATATACAGTCCACCTTTCATGGTGGGAATATCAAGTATGGGAAGGTTGTGAGGTATACAGTTATGTCATAATATTGCACAGTGTTGTGCGGAATGCATTGAAGGTGTTCTCAGCCCATGTAGCTTTAGCAGGCCTCACTGGCTACAACACTGCAAACCTGACAAATCATACCCACAACGTTTAACCACCACAAGTCATATACCAGCACTGTATGCTGTCTGGTTTACCACACACTCCAACCTACATAGAAATATGCACATAGCAACCTTCAATAACATATATATATCCACCTTTCACAAACAGTTGCAGTATGTCCCTTGCTCTATGCACATGTACAGATGCTAATATATCTGACACAGACAGATCTCTCCGTATGTGTGTGCCATACACACACAAGGACCACACTGTTGTAAGTCCATATACCTCACGGCTGACCTGTTGGGCCTTGTTGCAAAATGAACAGGTGTCACATGTGAGCACACAGTAATATTAGAGGATGTATATATAGCTGCAAATGCTAAATTAGCATATTAGCCTAGCACAGCTGTTGCCAATGCTAAGCTACATGTTAATATGACTATCATGCATTTGTTACTCTGTCACACCCATGTTTACATAACTGTATGCACTATTCCCTCAGACAGACATTGTACACACTACTGTACAGAACACAGATAACATGGATCAGATGTTTGACATTTAATACTAAACTACATATGTCACAGTCATATCCCACTTCACACAGCTACACACTGATTTCTCCATGGCAGTAGTTATGCAGGGCATCTGTGCATCAATATGTACTGCTGCCACATATGGATGATTCAAACTATGTAGTGTACTCTTCAAAAACATCTACTACATGCCAGTAAATACATATCTGTTACATACCTTTCCTTTGTATGTGTTTGTAGTAGTCAGTTCCGTGTGTTTTGTACACTTGGTTTTGTTTATATCTTATTTTTATTTTCAAAATATTTTTTCAATATATTATATTTTTCAATATATTATTTTTTTCAATATTTTTTTCAATATATATTTTTTGCAATATATTGTTTTTTTTTCAATATATTCTCTTTTTTTTCAATATATATATATATTTTATAAACAAAATAAAATGCCCAACAAACACCAGGTGCCTTTGCAAATGAGAAGTAAAAGTCTATAAACAACAAGAAGGCTGCTAATGTAAGGCTCCAGAATTCAAATGTAGAAAATGCTTAGTAAGAGAGCTTTACATAGGTAGGTTAAGTGTATTTTTATATTATGTTCGTTTTCAATGTTATTATTATTGTGTAAATTATGTATGTCCATTAATCAAGTCAGTGTTAATAGTTTTTATGATGTTATTATCGCTGTATAAAATGTACGTCTTTTTAAGATTTGATTGATGAATGACAAGTGATTTAAGTATATGGTATAAAAGGTGTGTTTTTTATATTGTTGCATACACCTGGTGAAGCTGAATGTGAAAGCACTTGTGTTGTAATAAAGTCAGTACTGCTGGAAAGAACTATTGATGCATTTTCTACATTTGAATTCTGGAGCCTTACCTTAGCAGCCTTCTTGTTTATATATATATATTTTTTTTCAATATATTTTCTTTTTTTCAATATATATATTTTTTTCAATATATTTTTTCAAGATATTTTTTTTTCAATATATTTATTCTTTTCAATATATATTTTTTTTCCAATATATTTTCTTTTATATCTTTTTTGTTTCCTGTTGCTGTTGCTGTGGTCTGTGTCTCTCTGTATCGCTCTGTAACACTCTCTGTCTCTTTCTCTCCCTCTCTCTCCGTACCTGCAGTGAAATGATTGCAGGTGTGGACAGCTAGTACAGCCTGCTTTTATAGGTATCTGCACATGTGCATGTGATGGCCTCTGTACCAATTGTTGGCCACCATTTGCCAATTGCATGCAGCCTGCTGTGTGGTACTTGCAGTACTCACTGTCATAGCAACCAAATGCTATAAATTGCTAGGTCAGGTAGGCGTAGCCTTTTCAGCTTTCCAAAGTGGGGACCATGCTTGTTTGCTGTGGACACCGTTGTGTAAGTCAGAATGATGGTGTACTTCTTGTATCTGATACTAGGGGTGTAGCCAGTGATTTGAATGTTGTACTCAGACTTGAATGTTGCCACTTCCAGTACACAGTTGTCAGTGTAGAATTGTACTCACCCCTACAAATGCTAACACAAGATACATGGGAGTGTGTAGTTTCTTTTCTACTTAAACAATTAGCTGCCATACATACGTAGTTATTGAGATGTTTTCATTTGGCACATGAACTGTTTGTGAACTGCTATACTGTGGATATTAATGTACTCACTTCTGCAAAGTTTGTGTTTTTTTTGTTGACATTAGCACAGGATGTTCATGAAAACTGGACAATTCCAGTACTGAGTATGCCTACCTACATCCTTGCTGGACCTTGAACACACAGGTATTTTGTACATTTGGGTGGGGATTGTCCTGCTATGATACTGTGTGGGGGTTGTAAAGTGCTGCTGTAACATTATTTACTGCTAAAATGGCTGGTTCTGTTATCACAGTCATGTAATGCAATTCCACAACAACTGCTGGTAAAGTTCCACAGAACAGGTTTTGTGTTATGGCATTCCTATCGTACGTTTACATTCACTCATTCTGATGCATGATATACATATTTCAGCAGCAACCTGCTGCATATCTACTGTAGCTTAGTGGTACTTCATGCAGTCTAGTGCGTCCAAGGTTCAGGGTTCGAGACTGACACTGGTGTTTTATTTTGCTGCTGAGCAAAACAAGGGCCCTCACATGCAGGGTGACTAAGGCACTTTTAAGCAGTTGTAAGTGGGTTTGCACGGGTTTGCGTGATGCTTAACAATACTTAGCTAAGCGCACACAAGCGCACACTCGCACAAACCTGCTAACTACTGCTTAAAAGTGCTTACTCCCGCTAACCCCCACGCTCATTTCTTTGAAAGAAAAGAAAATGGGGAGATAGGAAAGTGGTGAAAAAGGGGCACAAAGAGGGAAAGACAGTAGGAAAAACAGCTCGGGATGTGCAGGACGGGTGTAGGGAAGGTCCATAGCTGCCCATTTCTTTAACAGCAACAGCTGTGCATATACTAGTAATTTGGAGGGAAATTTGAAACCTTCCACCCCTGAGAGAGGGGTGAGGACAACGAAGTATGTTGTACTGCCAATTAAATTTCAGTTTATGTGTCCAGCGGACATGTGTGCAAAATGGGCAGCTATGTATGGGGTGTCATTTTTTTGTGTGAGCAGATTGCCCATTTTATTTTTCAGGTGAGAGTGGAATGTGGGATAGGGGAAGTAGGTATATTTTGGGAGGTAGGTTGGGGAGGTAAACAGACAAGACAAACAAGATGCATACAGGGGTGGAATATGACACATGGGGTGGGTGAACACCATTGACGGGGAAGGATGCTTGGAAATTGCAAGCCCATGAGCCCACAGATGGCAGCAGTGGAACTGAGATCCCCACCCATGGGCAGTCACCACTGCACCTTCACAGCCCGGAGGGTGGCTGTCCTGAGGGCTGTGTAGGAGGGGCAGGCTCACCCATGAGTTGCACCACTCTTGCCTCGAGCTGGCGTAGAGGATCAGCGACTGAATGCTCGATCTCTCTACGTACCACAGCCCAGACCGTTCGGAGGGTGATAGGTGGACCTCCTCCAGCCCATCCCCTGCAGTGCTTCCACCCAAAGGTGGCACAGGACCAATGAAGGAGGAGGTCTCGGGCTGGGCACCGGACCTGCTGGTGCCAGGTGCCATTGCCAGCTGAGGTGGGACAGGTGGGACTGCTGGGACTGGCCTTCCCATACGTTCTATGTTTAGGAAGATTTAATGACAATATCGGTTAGTAATAGCCAACAGAATTCCAATTTAGTTGTAACAGCATACAGTAGTATTCCCATTAGCCCAACACACCAGAGTTCCAACAGTTGAACAGCAAGCATAACACATGCATATATAGAACAACAGTGGACATTCCAACAGCATGCAGGATTGATTGGTGGCAACAGGCCACCAAGATTGTGGTATGTAAACAGGGCACATGCATCAAAGTAAATGCAGATATTTATAAACCAATAGGACATGTGTCCCAACAAATGTTATGAGATTAGACATACCCATTGAGGTGTGGAATTGCATTGTTTATGCACATACAGTAGGGTGTAAAACGATACCTCCATTAACAACTTATATATACTTATAGTGTACACTACATTCCTATTGACTGCAGTTATATATCCACTACATGTATTATCACACTAGGCAATGTCCGTTAAATTGTGAAAAGGGTTTTGCTAGTTCTTGATATACCTGACCTGTATCTGACAAACAAACTGTCCTGGATGCAGATGTTACTGCTACATATTTATATATTTAATTTATATTTGTATATCTACATATCTGGATGTGTTCAGGTGATATTATCAAATATATGTTAACAGCCCCCTACATTTCTAGCAGCACACTGACATTTCTGGGGAACACAATAATAAGCTACTCATGTGCCAGATTAACCTATACATGCCGGCCATGAACCGACAGTTGAGGACTGTATATATGCTTAACAGCTACTGGCACTCCCTTCATCCACTTTATATGGGCCTACCCATGTGTGGGTTGACTGCGCTTAATACAACAGTACTATTTCTATAATGCAAGGGTACAACAACATATCGAAGAAAGTGACACGGACACACTCCAGGAATTATACCTTTATTAATTACATTACACACTTTTCTAGTGGCTCTCTCATTTATTTGATATATCAGTGCATGCAGAGGTCTTTTATTCAAGACATATTATACCTTTATTAATGGGTTACAACACCTTTTCATGCTGTCTCGCTTATTTTATATAACAGTACATGCAGAAAAGTTATTCAACACTTATTATACCTTTATTAATGGGTTACAACACTCTTTTTCAAGCTCTCTCACTTCTTTTATGTGACAACACATGCAAAATAATTACTAACCTGCCTGGTTGTGCAGCCTTAGCAGCCTATCTGCATAGGCTTGCTGATTCACAGCCCAGACACCTGCAGCTGTGAAGTAAATGAAGGGATATTGAGACATACCTATCCATAATATAGACTACAATAGCAATTCTTACATACTTCGTTCCATGGCTACATACGCAGTAGTGGGCATTTTCCATTTCACAGGCCTCCTGTATCCACTGGTTCAGTCAGTGCTCCTTGTGTCTCTTCAGGTCTGAGTAGTGGTGTCTGACCTGATCGCCAGTCTGAGGGACACCTGTGGCACTGGTGAGATCATGTGCTAGACGGTTCCAGGCTTCCGCTTTGTACTCAGTGCCCTGAAACTGGCCCTGCAGGAGTCTTGCATCATGATGATGGACGAGGAGCCAAACCATTACTTTTGACTCCTCAATGCCCCACCGTTGCGCTCGAAAACTAGAGCCCTCTCGAACACCAGCCATATTGTCTGCAGATAGGAGCTACAACCAGTTATGGCAATTATTCCTGCCTATGGAGCTTAAATATGCCTCATTTCCCACACTTATTTCTGATTGGCCAGTTTTGAAAAATCTCAGCTAAAAGCAAACCTGCTTAGCAATGGGTAAACTTCCATTGATATATATGAGTGTGTTGGAAATGCATTAATATGTAAAGCTGTCATGGCTTAGTGGTTTAGTACTGTGATTATGATGCACAGTATCCCGGGTTCGAGGCCTGTCATTGCTTTTTATTTTATTACTGGCCAGACCGGCTAAGAGGTGTGGCTGTGTTTAGCCAACTTTGCTCAACTTTGCCCAACTTTGCTCGAAGTTGCTCTACGTTGCCCACCGTTGCCCAATGCTGCGCTAGTTAGTGCGGTGCGCAGCTCTACGTAAACATTTTTTGTTTGCGCTCGTTGGCACGATGCCCAGCTCCACGCAAAGCCATTGTGCTAGTTAAAGCAGTGCTAAGCTATGAGCAATCATACTTAACTGTGCTTAATACGAGTAAACTTTGCTTAGCAGTGCTTCGCATTGCTTAAGATACGTTACTTATGCATTTATTAGTATGCATGAACATTCCACCTTCTTATATATATATAAAATATCGTTCACTGCCACATAGGCCATTTCAATGAATTTTACTAAAATTTAAAAGGTAAATGTCAGGAATTCTTTTTATGCACACATTTCCTACAGAAAATAGGAAGGGGAGTGGTGGAACTCAAACCGGGAATGGCTCCTCTTTGTGCGAGGACTCTACCACTACACTATTGCTAGCTGGCTTAATTTGCATATAAGTAGTTTATTATCCTCTTCGATGTCTACACTGCTAACTGTAGCTAAGCAATGGGCAAACCCGCGCATACACGCACAAATACGGGCAGCTATATCGGGAATAATAAAAAAAGGGAAAGCTTTACATTTTAAACTTTTACAGGGATTTAGAATGTGGGGGAGTGTAGTGTTGGGTATGTAGAGATTTGAGGGGACTCGCTCATTTCAGTTGACATTTGCAGTTCAGGCACTTGCAGGGGCGTGGATATTTGGACTGCTCAGCAGTCTAACATGCCCCCTGCACTCGTGCATGCTCTGTGTTAGCCTTAGAGTTGAGTCAGCGTGCCCTCATGAATATGCATGATGCGCTGATATCATATGCTTAGACTGCAGTTTCCGAGTAAGACTTAGTTAGTCTTACATGGAGGATTAGTGAATCCTGGCCCCTGTTTTTTTACTCCCACTTCACATTGCAATTCCGGCCCGTATTATACTAACTTATCTTGAATTTCTCTAAACTGGCTAACAATTCTCTAAATATTAAAAAATTGTCATACAAATTGTATCTGTTGTTGACCATTTTTTTCACAGCATGTCTAATTTGGTATAATTATTTAAACTGCGATTTTTTGTATTATTTTTTGAAGCTTGCAAAATTATTTAAAAAATGTTTTTGAAATACATTGGAGCTTTTCTCCCCAGGCTTCTGCTGCAAATGGACACCTACCCAGTTGAACTTTCCTTGTAATCAAATGTCAACAAATAAATAAATAAAATAAAACTTGTTTATGGGTCAGTGCACCAAGCTGACCCATTTGTTTGTGTTTATGATTGTTCAGTTCTGCTTGAAATAATTTTCTGTTATGAAGCAGTGTAATTTCTGTACAGCAGAACATATTAAGTATTAAGTATCAAGGGATTACAATTACAACCCTGAAATAATTCAGTAAAAGCTACATGGTCCACTAAGATCATGTGCACATGGTGGAGCAATGCACACACCGTAGCACTCCATTTTGTATTCAGTAAGTGACTGTACATGCTGTTTAGAGTCACGCAAACATGACAAACACTGTGGAATGTTAATGGCAGCATAAGCAGCTGAACGGTATACTAATTAACCAATTCAAGATGGTAGAGCTATTCTACAAGCTATAAAGCAACCGTGTAGACTCAGTGCTGGTTTTCCATGTAAATTCCAAAACCTATACGAATATAGTTACAGAAACTACTCTACCCAGAAACAGTGTTCGGGGTGACAGTTGTTCTTATACATGTATATGTGCAACAAGAACAAGTCTATGCTGCTGCTGCTACTGATAGCCCTCGGCCAAGAAGAAGAAGAGTATTTAGACCCCTTTTACCTTACCACGGTCTGCATGCTGTGGAAATTGTAGAGTGCTACAAGGCATATAGAGACATGCTCCAGGAGCTCTGCAAACTCTATTGTCCACAAGTAAGGGCAAACCGAGGTGAACCAATACCAGTGGAGACTAATGTATGTGAGGTACTTTGAATATTAGCTACAGAAACCTTTCAGAGGACAACAGGGGATATGCTGGGGATTTCACAGGCATCCACATCCAGGATCCTACATCAATTCCTGAATGCTATGCTACAACATGTGAGTGATTACATACAGTTTCCCTGTACACCTGAGCAGAGAGCTGCAACTATGCAGGATTTCTACCCTAGCAAGATCACCACAGCCACATGCAGGTGAGGAGTCAGAGGGAGAATTACCAGCCGCTGTGGGTGTAGGTAGACATAGGTGTACATAGTATGCCATTGTCCTGGCCAGGACTCAATGGATAGCACACAGGCCCACCAGCTAAGGGGGTAAAACTTGCATCCTATGCACATACATACAATAATACTGATGCCAGACAACCCTCACAACCATTACTTACCCATGTAATGGCTGTGTACTTCTAATATCACACAGACTCAACCCCAAAGTAAAACACATATAACTGCTGGACTATCAATGTAAGTGTTGAACATGGAATATGACAATAAATGTTTACGAGCACAAATGAATGGCAGATCATTGCATAGTTACCTGCTAATGTAAATAAGGACAAGGTGTGTGATATAAGGTTGTTGTGTTTGTAACACATCACACTCACACACAAACCAATGTATAGTCCAAGACAAGTAACACCAAAGGAGTACTGTTTTGTTTACCATAGAAATACCAGGATGACTACACGATTACAAGAGTGAAACTCTTGAAACCCAACTTTTGCTGTGGAAACACACCAATAATAGTACTTGCCCCCCACCACCACCCACCAAACCTACAGGAAAATGACAATTTGTACAGTCTAAGGAATAACACATAATTCGCGTGTTATAAATGCTTTTCATACAATTCTCACAAAACATGTGCACATTTACTACACAAAAGTCAACTGTATACAATTGCTAGGCACCTCTCACTGTGCCCAGCACTCCCCTGTTGGTGTCTATGGGCCATCTTAGAAGCATAACACCCGTATGTCATTGAAAGTACTTTACATTGCCATGGATCAGTTTTAACAATGACACTTGCAATGACAATTAATAAGGCTGTCTATCTGTGAAAGTCAATGCATGGCAAAAATGCCTGTGCCAGGAGTGCACACAGATAATAGTTTAATCCCCTAATAGGTTCATAGGTTCATAGGTTTATACTAGGCTATCTGCCCTAAGGCATTTATAAGCCTAGCCCAAATTTTTGTGGCTTACGCCACCCCTTATATGAAAAAATACTGTGTCCATTAGTTTGTTGTGCCTCTGTCCAGCAGTGACACAGAGATGAATCCCGGGGTAAACCTACGATCTCCCATCCACAGGTCTAGATTTCTCTTGAACAGAGTCAGCGAGGTGCTCTGCCTCACATGGACCGGGATTTTATTCCACAGCATAGGGAGTCTCTGAGTGATAAATCTATCCCTCCAGCACGTCCTATTTATATCCGTGCTAAGGTTTAAGTCACTTGCTCTAGCGGTTTTGGTGGATTTGGATTTTTTGAGGTGGAGCATGTCCATTAATTCCGGGTTGGACATGGCCTTGTATGTCAGGCACATGTCACCTCTGAGTAGACGGTATGCGACTGAATAGAGCTGGAGTTTCTTCAATCTGGCAGCATATGACAGATTTTGGAGTCCCTTTATCCTTTTGGTGAGGAACTTTTGGGGTCTCTCCAATTGCTGCAGATGTCGGGTGAGATACATCCCGAATGGGGCATTGTACTCGATCATTGGTCTGATAAGTGAAGAGTACAGGGGAACAATAACCTCACTAGATCTGGATGTGAATCCCTTCATGATCAGGTGGGCAATGTAGAAGGTCTTTCTAACCACTTTAGCAATGTGAGTGTCAATAGAAAGGCCACTGTCATCCTGGGTCCCCAGGTCCCTGATAACCTCTTCTGTGCTTAGTGGATTGCCACCTATATGGTAGCTTGGGGTTACCTTGTTTTTCCCGAAGGGTATGACTATACATTTTTGGCGCTTAAGTACAGGCCATGGCACAGGCACCAGCTATCTGTTTCCGTGAGTCCCTTCAGAAGGAAATCCGTGTTTGAAGCACTTTCCACTATGGCCCAGTTTGCAGTCGTCTGCAAACTTTGTCAGCCAAAGTCCTCCTATGTTGGCCTGTACTTCTGAGAAGTAGATGCCAAACAATAGGGGCCAAGGACCGAGCCCTGTGGGACACCACTTGTGACCGGCTTGGAGTCTGACACAGCGCCAGCAACTCTAACCCTGTGGGTTCTGTCCTTAAGCCAGTTTGCAACCCATCTTGTGACATATTGGTTTACATTTAAGCTGGTAAGTTTTTCTACAATACCCGAGTGGGGTATTGTGTCGAAAGCCTTTGCAAGGTCAAGGTAGGCTGTATGGACTGCCTTTCCCTCATCAATGGCCTTGGTGACTGTTTCGAAGAAGTCGACCAAGTTCAAAAGGCATGATCTTCCCTTGACAAAGCCAGTCTGGGTCGGGTCCAATGTCTGCAAGTCCCCTATATCTTTGTTTATGAGCTCCATTATGATCCTCTCCATAGCTTTGCAGACTAGACTTGTTAAGCTTATGGGGCGGTAATTACCAGGGTCCGTGAGGCGCCTTTGTGGAGTGGGACTACAGTTGCCGTACGCCACTCCTTGGGCATGTATCCTGTGGTAAGGCTGAGATTAAACAGCTGCCTTATGTGCGGGTTTAATTCCTCATTTAGCTCGTGTAGCACACAGCCGGGGACACCATCCGGTCCCATTGATGCTGTGTTTTTAGCTTTAGAGAGTGCAGCTTTCACCTGCGCATTTGAGATGTCCGGGAGGCTACACTCAGCTGGGATAGTTATCTCTCCTTTAGGGGGAGAGAGGGGGGTGAAGTTTGCACTGAACCTGTCTGCCAGTATGTTGGCAATGTCTGTGGGTTCGGTGATTTTTGTATCATTTTGGACTAATTCTGAGCATATCTGGGAGTTTCCACCCAGGTTCCTAACATAGCTGAAAAAGGCCTTATGATTGTCCTTTGAATCCATGGCAATTTTTCTCTCAAAATTGGCCTTAGTTGATTTTATGAGTGCTCATATTTTTTTACTAATAATGATCAGGGGTGACTTCCCTTTTATGGATTTTGTTCTATCATGTAATAGCTTTCTCCTCTTATTGTAAAGTTTGTTAATGGCTGGGGTCCACCAGACTGGATGTTTGCCCTTTGTGGAAAGAGTCTTGGTTTTATTTGGGATTGCCTGATCCATGCAGTCCTGGAGGTGTTCATAGAAGGCATTTGTAAGGGCTTCCGCAGCTTGGGTTGTGGTTTCCACTGGCTCAGGGGCCTTGAAGGATACCACACCAGTCTTGAGTAGTGTGAAGTTTGCTTTAAAGAAGTTCTTCACTATATTCTTTTTTGTTTGGGGTGGGGCGGGATGTGGATTTCCAGTGAGATTAGTTTATGGTCAGATCTCACCAATGAGGGATATACTTCCGGTGTGGAGCATTTTGTCCCCATGTTTGTGACAATGAGATCTAGTATATTTTCTCCTCTCGTGGGAACAGTGACTAGCTGTTCCATGGCATTTGAATTTATGAACTCCAGGAACCGTTGGGCTAGAAAGTTAGGGCTTGAGTAATGTTCCCAGTCTATATTCGGGTAGTTGAAGTCACCCAATATGATGGTGTTTGGAGATACATTTATACCCTCCAGTGTCTTCAGGAAGGCTGTGTGGGGTTCCTGAGTTTGAGAGGGTGGCCTGTAGCATGCTACAATTTGTAGAGCAGTTTTGCCTATGGTTAGTTGCACCTGGATGGTTTCCGAAGCTTCGTGCGTTGCCATCAACCTGGAGGTGTGGGTATTCTTTATGAATATGGATACACCCCCTCCTTTTGTGGTGTGGTCCGGGTTTTGGGGCCGGAACGCATGATATGAGGTAAAACCTAATAGTGCCGGGGTGCTCTCACGAGCCTTGAACCAGGTTTCAGTTACAGCACAGACATCGATGTTCTCCATACTGAGAAGGGCCTCGAGTGCGTGCATTTTGAGATTTAGACTTCTGGCATTGAGCAGCATTACCCTCAGTTTCTTCCCATTTTTGTTTTCTAGGGTGGTAGGTTTAGAATTTGAGCCTTGCCTAAAAAAGGCACTATGGGCGTGGCAAGAGCCTTAGCCAATATCCGCAATCCCAGGGGTGACAGGTGCAAGCCATCCCTTGCGAAGCAGCGTGGCTTGTCAAGCATGTCATCCCAGGCAGACAGACACTGGATCCCCTTTGAATGACACCAGACATTAAGCCAATTGTTAAAGCTGATCATCTTGTCTCTATATTGTGGCATCATTCTTGGTGAAGGAAGGATACTGCTCAGGGTTAGGGTCATACCTGCCTGGGCTACATGATCAGAGAGCTCCTCTATGTCTCTTTTCATGTAGTCCAGGGAGGTATCGCCTCAGGTCGCTCACACCAGCATGGACAATGACTGTGTCATATTTGTACTTGCCGTGGAGTGACCCGAGTGCTTGTGTTATGTGGCGGATTCTAGCCCGATAGGCAGCTTACTGTGACCCTCTCCTTGTTCAGCCTGGTGAGTGGGACGTCAGTGTGTCTGACTATGGAGTCACCTATGACAAGTATGTTTGGTGTTGTATTTGGCCTTAAGGGCTGTGACTGCTTTGCACACTGCTTTTGTGGTTTATGTGTTGCTTGTGGGGTGTCTTGAGGTAGCAGTTGTTTGGGTGTCTGCTTTGGAGGCCTCTGCTGTTTAGGTAAATTTTACTCAGAGCCTCCGAGTATGTCTTTGTGTGTTTATGTGTTTGATTCAGTGGAGTGGTAGCATTATGTGAGGCTGGTTTTGTGGTGTGTGTAGTTGCCTTCTCCTCCTGTCTGGTCTTGCCAGTCCTGAGTTGAGAGAGCTCAGCCTCCAGTTTGGCTAAATAGCTGCATCTCTCGCAAGTATTTGTGTTATGTGGGAGGAGGAGAGGGTTGTCTGTGTACATGAGGCAGTTATAACATTGCCTCAAGATTCCCAGATTCACCAGCTGGACCGGAGAGAAGATTGACAACTGACCTTTGGACATGCTAGAATAATATTGGGAATTCCTTAATTGAAAACAAGGGCCAGTGGGGAGTGAGGGTGTAGTGCTTTTAATTTTTAGTGCTGACTTATATAATTGCTTTAGTGAGCAAGTGCCAGGTAACTTGAGTGCAATGTGTTACAAGTAACTAAATGCAAAACGACAAACAGTAACTTTCTTTCAAGTGAAACAAGGAAATAAGTACAGTAAGCAATGCAGATATCACTAGTGATCCACAGAAGCACTGAGAAGTTGCGTATTAGGTGGAATTAGCTTCCAGGGAAATAACAAGCAAACAAACAACAAGCATATAAACAAAGCTAGATTCAGCAGGCCTGGATCTAGTCTATGCTAGAGCAAACAAGGTGAACCAATTTCAGTAAGATACAGTTCAAATATTCAGGCACTATAAACCTTTAACCAGAAATTCCCAGCTCAGAAGGGCAGAGTCCAGCCTCTTCTCCCACAAGAGTGCAGACCACGAACCTTCTTAATGTAAAATAACTGGCCTGAAGCCCAAGTGCCTAAACCAGAACTAATACACTTGGACACTGGGCTCTCAATCAGCAGTTCCCAACTTAGAAGGATGAAAGCTACCTGTCCTGCCACCACAGTGCTTGCCACAAACCTTCCTAATGTAAAACAACTGGTCTGAAGCCCAAGTGCTTAATCCAAAAGACTTGAATGATAGCTACACTTTAATCAAGTTACAACCAAGCAGTAATAAATACCATTGAATACTTTAGAGAATGTCTGGATTAGTGCTCAAGTTACACAAACAAAGCTAGATCCAGCAGGCCCGAATCCAGTCTATGCCACAGCAAACAAGGCGCACCAACTTCAGTAAGAAACAGTTCAGATATGCATGCACTATAAGCCTTTAACCAGAAATTCCCAGCTCAGAAGGGCAGAGTCCAGCCTCTCCTCCCACAAGAGTGCAGACCACGAACCCTCTTAATGTAAAATAACTGGCTTGAAAGCCCAAGTACTTAAACCAGAATTAATACACTTTTAGAATAACAGACACTGAGCCCTCAATCATCAGTTCTCAACCTAGAAGGATGTAAGCTACCTGTTCTGCCACAACAGTGCAGACCACAAACCCTCTCAGTGCAAAACAACTAACTGGTCCGAAGCCCAAGTGTTTAAACCAAAAGGCTTAGAATGAGTTACACCAAGCAGTAATAAATACAATTGAGTATTTTAAGATGATGCAAAAGTAAAAAGAAGTAGGTAAAAACACAAGTACAGTAAAAGCAGATGAAATTTTTTTTTTTTTTTTGCATATATATAACATTCTACTTTATAACATGTGAACAAATCTAGCATGTACCTGAAAAAAATCATACCTTAGCAACATCAGAAGCCTTCAGTGTAGATAAACCAGAATGAATATCAATCCTCTGTGTTATACAAATACACAAGTCCTCTTACCTTCAAGTTCCCTAGCTCCACGGTTACCTTGTTATGGTGTAGATTCAGGTCTCTGAGCATGGTGAAGATGCAAATGAGATATGAACTCATTAAAATTGCTGAATCCCAAACTTTTGGCTTCATGTATCTGTTGTAAACAAAGTGTAGGCACTACCTCAGTGTTTGTTGCTAATGGATTGCAACTGTGAATAATTAGCAAGAGGGAGGAGGATTACACATCAATTCAGACTCCCTACCTGCAGTAGGTGTATCAGCCAGGATACACTTACTAAGTATAGAAGTAATTGCAGGAAGATTTGAAATGGAAGTGAACATCCCACATTTTCCAGTTTTTCTTCTCTAATAGCCAAACTCCCCTTCCTTTAATGAAAACTGTATTTTATTGTCATGTAATATTCTCATACATTTTAAGGACAATGCTACAAAATGCATTACAGACTGCATATCTGAGAGTACAATTCTAAGAGTAGATTAAACACAATATAAGAGAAGACTAAGCTGCACTGATGCAAACAATACCCATACATCTTTGTGTGATCATTCATTGCACTAAATATGTAGGCAGCATATGTACAAACAACTGAGAGTGGAAAGTGTTATATGTCTTTATAATACTGTGGTGGAAATGGGACTTGCTTATATGCACAATGATTTTCATTCCTGCTGCAAAGCTGTTTCTGTGGCAAAGAGAGATAAGGCACCCTTACTGTGTTTTGTAATTTCTTTTTGTTATTTTTTTTAATATAATATTAATATTTGTGAGGGGCACAGCTTAGCACAAACATGGTGAAATATGTAAATACATTAAAATACATTAAATTGAATGTTAAGTTACTTGAATGATGAAGACTGCATAAATTACATTTGTGAAGCAAGTGTGTGTGTAGCATACCTGGTAAACATGATGAGCCACACAGTATATAGTATTTGTGGATCATGGTTTAAGTCCCACATTTTTCTTTTAATGTTGAAACCTAAGAAACACTTCTTAGAGTAAGACATGTTTAGATTTGCTTGTCACATTTGCACATCAATTACCTTCACACAAATATGGCCTAATGGCCCAGGCAACAAGCAGATATTGTCAATTTCAAAAAGGATACAATGTTACCTCTTTTGCTTTCCACCAAACAAACTCAATAAGTGACATTGTGTGATGTTCCATAACACCTGCAGGTCCAGTGCACCTGCAGACAATAGGCAGGCACTTGTCAATTTCAAAATGGATATATTGTTTCATCTTTTGCTTACCGTTGTGCAAATCCACTAAGCAGTGTTGTGAAATGGTCCACAATACCTGTAGGTCCAGAACACCTGCAGACAACAAAGAAACACTTGTCAGTTTCAAAACGGATACATTGCATTGTGTGTGGTTTGTCATCACACAGCATGGTAAGCAGCGTTGCACGGCAGTCAGCACATATACATAGCAATGAATATGAAAATATACATTTGTTGCCTAGTTGTTCCTGTGGCAGCAAGTGTAAATTAAGGGCTACAATGCAGATAATCCTGGGTTCTAATCCAACAAAGCCCAAAGTTTTATTAATGGTGTTCCAGTTTACCTTCTATAAAAATTAACATTAAAAAAATAATTAAACAAAGAAATAACTATCTTTAGCAGGTGCATTGAGCATACACAGGATATCAGATATGTATTAAATGTGTAACTGTGTGTATCAGTAGAGTTATGATTGTAAAATTAAACATTTATTTTCTGAACGTTCATGTTACAAACATACATGGTTAAGCACTCAGCTCTTTAATGAATATGTATAACTAATGAACATGTCAGATAAACAAGCTCACATTTGCAATGAGCATTCTGCACAGTAATGAATGTAAAGAATACACTTTTAGTCCAGCCTTCCCTGAGGCAAATGGTATAAGTTGATGCTCACAATACAGGTAGCCCAGGATTCGAATCTAGCACATCCACAATTTTATCAATGACTGTCCACTCAATTTTAAAACATAAAGAAAAATGTAAACATATAACATCACACTAATAACTGAGTACAATGTACCTTTTTGCATGTACCTTCCAGCACATCTTCTAGAGATGAGTTACTCAAGTGTAGAAATTATATCTATGACTGAGGACATACTGACAATTATGTTTCTCTAACTATAATTTTCCTTTCTGGCCTTGAATAGACGTTATACTTCAGTGATAGCCAAATACACATGAATGTATAAAATATGACCTTGTCATGTCTCACATATACATGGTTAACCCCTCACTCTGTCTTGCGTATATATAATTAATGAGGATGTTTAACAAGCACTTCTGTGTCAAGGATGAAAAAACACCTATGTAGAAGAAAATGTTTTGTCTATTAAGCATATGTTTCAATCCCACATTACACAAATTACTTTATCAGTGTGTAAAGGCACAAAAAATGTGTCAGGTCACAAAATTTCTACTCCTAATATATGTCTGCAAAATTAAATCAAGTAAAAGTTATAGCAGCATCCAAACCTAACTAAAAACTAATGCCAACTGTCACATTAACTGGTATACAGGCACTCACTTAAAAATTACATTTAAAAATATATATTTATTTTGTCTGATGACTGTATCAATATGTAACTCCATACATGTACTGTTGACAGAAGTCACTTGAGTACTGCTTGTTTTTATATAGTACTTTACTGTAGTCATTCCTTCTCACATTTCAAATAATTAACACATCTAACTATCTAATTACATTATGAATATATATTTAAAAATATTAGCTAGAGCTGGATTCAAACCCTGTATCATCTGGGCTCAAAATAAGAAGTGATTGCTCTTACACCTGCATGGAATTAGCTAGTCAACAAGTGTGTTTCTTCTACTCAGTACTGTCCAGAGTGTTGACTGTTGCACCATTCCGCTTAGTGTGTTTGTGCATAGGAAAGCAAACTGATACAACTGCCATAATTTCTAAATGAAACAGACACCCATGTTTGCTTGTCACTTTACACACAAATGGGAAAAACAGTATACATGCATTTTTAAGGTTATACAATTCTTGACACAACACATCCAATATGAAGTAGTTATGAACACCATAGCATCTGTTAGCTGTGGCCACCATAGCCATTATGGATAACTACTTCTCAAGTTCAACTAGAGTCTTTAAATGTGTATCTAAGATATACAAACACATTGCCATCAACTGGGCAAACCAGCTGCACTGCAGTGCTCTATGGAAAGTGCTTATTAGCATGTGCTTCTTATGTTTACTGCCTAGTTAATCTTCACTCCATTAAAGTTCATGTAAAAAACACAACCAAAGGGAAGGCATTTTTAATGACTGAACACATATTTATATTGTAGTCATGTGTTCATGTGTTACCTGTACCCATGCATTTGAATCTTAGTATCTCGGTAGTTGTTCCCAAATATCAGCTGTACTACAGAAATAAATATCAAAAATGCTTTGTTACATACAATATATATCTTTATACTGACAATATACATTCAGATTGTCTCATACTGGTACTAATATGGACAGCAATTATTCACAAATATGAACACACAAATATGATCACCTAAGATGTGTCTGTCTTTATGTAACAATTTAACTGTGTAATGTAGACAACATATTGGGAAACAGCTTTGTGGAGGACTGCACATTGTGAACAATCATTGAATCCAGGAGTGGTATTGGTATAATGCAGCCAGTATCAACACACATACAAATGATTGCTGCCACAACCATGGGGACATGATAGATGAAGAAAAATCATGGGGGGATTAGTTCCATTATGAAAGGAAATGCACAAGATTATTACAATATAGACAGCATACTGCGAGCAGACCAACTGGTATGTGACCTGTGTACTTAGGTAAATGGTATTAAGAATGCCCACTAGAGTGTTCCACAGTGGTGACCATTCCCTTGTATGCAGCATGACATCTGAATATGTGTGTTCTTAGCCCTCATCACACAATGCACCTTTTCACATGTACCTCCCAACATCTTCAAAAGATGAGTTACTCAAGTGTTCCACTGTGTGCTCCCACACTTATTATCACCATACCTAAGTAATTGTTTTTGAGGCACAGACATTAAGGGTTGATGATGCAGAACCCCCTTCTAGGTGTTATACAAGATGCATGTGTGATACATGTTCCTCTGATGCACACAGCAAATACATAGCTGAATGAGCCTGTTGATATGTGTCCCACTTGGCTGAGAGCAAAGCTGATACTACAGTCATATTCAGGCAACTCATTTAGCACAGCTTCACAATATGCAACTACCCCATTGTATATACTGTCCTTGATAAATGTGCTCTGCAGTGTCCATGTCAGGATGCTTCTATCATGAAGAATCCTCTCCATTGATATGTCACCTTGTGTGACAGTCACAGAATATACAACTGTGTGATGTTTATGACTATACTCACACAGGAGGCGTACACACCAGTATGTACTCTATCATGTAGATATATGATTAGTGCTCATGTTACAGCTGTCTTGTCTCTGTGGTGTATGCACATTGACATGCCTTCATGTGCTGTACATTACCATATTTCACTTGTCCTCTTCCCCTGTGTTCATTCCTACAATTTATGTGTCTGTCCCTTTTCAATACTGAATAATTATTTATAATGCAGTCTATGTATACTTGTTGATCAGTTGCAATACGTTTATTCAGTAAGCCTAAAACAGGTTTGCACAGTACTCTGCACTAAATACATTTTCATATAATGGGTTGCAAATGTATACATTGCTTTGTATTAAACCCAGTTAGTAATTGTGGCTTTCTGTGCAGTCCTGCATACCTAGTTTGCCCAGAGGTAAGCAGGTTTACATGTCAGCAGGTGTTTGTACTGCTTTACATTCCTGACTGACAACACTGTTGCTGCCCATGAAACCACAGTTGTACTAGTGTGAGCTTGATGAGCGGCATGCATATGCAATTAGCAATGCTGATCATCACACAAACATGTAAACTTCATGTAGGATTTGTGCTAAGCTTACATTAAATTTGCTGCATCCCCAGGGTTGTCTTTTTTTTAAAGAAAAATGAAGTGCAGAACTGAAAACAAAATATGATCTTATACATACATATGCAAACACTGCAGTAAATGACATTTCATCCTTGTAAAATAATGTGAGCACTCCTCTTGACTATATTTAACTATTATTTCCCACTACTGTGTGTAAGAGGAAAAGACCCATCAAAGCATTAAGGCACGCATATTGTTTCCCATGATCACATTTTTACAAGTTCATTTTTGCTGTATAGTACGTACAACATCCAGATGTTATATTTTGCTAGCCACTAATAGTGTGCACTGCATGGGTGAATTAATTCTATATTTATCTCCAAAAATACCAGCATTAGATGGTAAACAAAATGCTCAGCACTACTGTAACATCCATCTAATGACATTTGAGATAATGAAGAATAAAGTGAATTATTCCTTTGTTCCATATCTGGCTATTACTTCTCACTATTTGATATCACAGAACTGCACTTGGCAAACCACCAGGACAACAATTCTGTAAGGTCCTTTACCATAATGGTCTTTTTATTATTCATGCATTAAAACATTTCTTATTGCTAAAAACATATGAAGTACAAGGCAAGAATATATAACCTCCTACATCCATGTGTAAAGACTGCATCAAACAATATTTGCAAGTTTGTAAAATAAAGGTAATATTTGTTTTTTTACTTATCACAATCAGCTCTCGCAGCCCTTGTAAAACCCTCAAGAATGTAATGTTGTGTTGCTTCCTCATGGCCATCATTGTTTTAAAAATGTCAACTGTATTCTTCTTGCCTGTCTTTGGATATCATGTTTCACTACCTGATATCAAAACACAATGCTTTTCAAAGACTCAGGATAATAAATACTGAATGTTCTTCTCCTAAACATCTTTTTTTTTTTTTCAAATGCATTTTCATGACAAAATAACAGAGCTTCCATCTACTTTATCACCTGTTACTGTACTTTATATGTTTGAATGAGTACAGCATTCGACTGGCATAGACCAGCATCATGTGGTAGTCAAGTGTTCCACATTACTGTACATTTAACATGTGAACAATGACCAAAATGATAGGTGTAATCATATATATTAAAGTGAAATACTACCCTTGCCTATATTTGTCTATATTTGTCTCACTATCAGGTATCAAAGAACTGCAGTTGTCATAACCAGAATGCTGTGGGTTCCTTCCTTCACAAGTGTTTTCCTACACTATACCTTTTTACCATTAAAAAACAAGCTTTGGCATATAAGAATATTTTCTGTCCACATAGAAATACTACAAACAATGACACAGATACTCTTGTAAAATAAAGTGAACTATCCTGCTGATATACATTTCTGACTATAAATTCTTATTGACAGGTGTCAGATCAGAGGGCAGTGCTCATCAAATAGTTCCATAATTCTGTATGTTGTTTCCTCATGCTTGTCTTTACTTTCTGAAGCAAAACATTTTCCTATTACAAAGGGACACTTTTATTCTTTTGTGCATTAGCTTTTTCTAATCACTATCAGGTGTCAGATAACTGTGCCCATCAAAACATCAAGACAGTGATTTGGTAGATCCTTCCCCTTTATATATCCTTTGCAAGTACATTTCCATTGTGGAATTAATACAGCCTCCAAATGCTGTATTTTGCTGAATCCAGTATTCTATTTTGCTCAGATGAATGGAGTTCTTAATCAAACAAAGACTGCCATTGTGTGATAATCAAGGTGTTGCACAGGACTTTAACATCTTCACTTTAATACAATGCACTAAATTATATTTCTAGCCACATCAAATAAAATGTAATATTCCAGTTGCCTAAGCAACCTTTTTTTCTGCAGTAATGCATCTTTTTTTATTACATTTACCTGAACTTTATTTTGTTTTTGCTATCATTACCACTGCTGGTAACATTATTATTCACTGTTAGATGCAAGAGATACACTTCTGAAATCATCAAGCCTATAATGCTATATAGTCCTTCTCCATGATCTTTTTTTTTTCTAGGAGCCAAGTTTATAACACCAAAAATACCATAAGTATCAATCCAGTAAAAAATGTAACTAAGCACTTTCATTAAACAATTACTTGACTTACCCAGGCTTATATTTGAAACACTAGTGATTGACACTCATTTGTGCAATCATTAGTGTCTGGCAAAAATAAAAACAAAAACAAACAAACAAAAAAAAATTGTTGGTAAAACAGTGATTTGCCCTTTCAGAGGCACAGTAAACTAAACTTTAAAAAGGGCACAGTATACTCAAATCAAGGGGTGGCGTACGCCAAACACAATCGGGCTAGGCTTATAAATGCCCCAGGGCAGATAGCCTAGTATGAACCTATGAACCTATGAACCTATTTATATTCTTCAAAAATATATAACATGGAAGCAAAATGCAACATTTTCTTATTACCAAAAAAAATACATTGCTTTCAATAGCAAACCCTTGTGTGGTAGACTTAAAAGAACCACCAGATGCTTTGCTTTATATGACTTTATCTCACAAAACCAATGTCAGAAGGCACTTGAAGCATTCCACAGTACTGTAATGCTGCAGCTTCTTTTTAAAATTTAGACAGCATTTTGTTCTTAAAAAATATATATAAATAAATAAGTAAAACAAAAGGAATATCACATAAATCCTGGTAAGCAACAAAAATCACAATCAATTGAAAACTGCCCAGGAACCATGTAGAAGCAAAGTATCTGTTTAGAACAAATGAACAAGTGCTTTCAAAAACAGTGTTTCATCAGGTTCATCATAATGAACCTGATGAAGCATTGGCCAGAATTCCTCAACAGTTACTCATGGTGCTAAGGTCATGTGTGCAATAAGCAGCAATGAGCAGGGAGTCTGTAGTTCAAGCAACAACAGTATGTGCAGTGGCTGACAGAAAAACAGGAGGATAGTAAAATTAAATGCTAATGACCATATTGTAAGACATGTCATATGCTAATGAAGGAAAAAACATGGCAGAGCAAAACAGAAATGTGCTGTGGCTGACAGAAAAACAGGAGGATAGTAAAATTAAATGCTAATGACCATATTGTAAGACATGTCATATGCTAATGAAGGAAAAAACATGGCAGAGCAAAACAGAAATGTATTAAACAGGAACACACATGTGGCAGCCACTTTAGCACTGAATTCTGCCACATGCTTGAATACAGCAGCAGGAAAACATTAAAGCACATTAGGGATTGTCACAGCCGTTACAAATATGTATCTGTGAAAGGCTCTTATAGAACATGCTGATGAGGATTTTGCTAGACATCACCCTTCAAGGCATAAGGTTTTCAGACCAAGTTTTTCTTACCATGGGCTCCATGAAATTGAAAGAGTGTGCTTCTACAGGCTGGACAGGAACACCAAACAGGAAATAGTGACTTCTGCCGGCTCCATGGGAATCATTGAGAAACCATCACAGTGGATGCTAAAGTATGTGTAGACTTTACAGATTTTAGGTACAGAGACATTTATGTGACCTTCAGGGACAGAGTGGGAGTTTCACAGGCTTCTGTCTCTACCAGTTCCTCAATGCAATACTTCACATGTGGAGGAGCATATGTGGTTTCCAAATACTCCAGAAGAGATAGGGATAGCAATTACAAAAATTGCTGTGCCATACCCCATTTCTTTGAGGTACTGGAGGCAATACACTGCCCCCACATTGAAATAAAGGCCCAATCTTGTCATCTGGGAAAGAGGTCCATGAGCAAAAAAGGGTAGCACACCATCATCTACTCACAATGTATCATCCACAATGTGTGTGCAGGCCTCCCAGACAGTTTCCATGACTCCCACATATGACACATCTGTGACCTCTACCAAAGGTTTGCAAGGGGTACCTTTCCAAAAAGACATCTACTGAGGGATGCTGGATATGCCCTAGAGCCGTGACTCATGACTCCTATGAGAAACCCACACAACTCCTCTGAGCAAGCTTACAACACTGCACATGCACATACCTGAAACTTAATAGAATGTGTGTTTTTGGCAGCTCAAGTCCCATTTCCATTGTCTGGATACATCTGGAGGTGCCCTGCAATATGGCCCTGGCACCTCTGCTAGACTACTGACTGTGTGCGTGTGATCTTGCATATCTATAATATATATATATATATATATATATATATATATATATATATATATATATATATTTAGAAAACAGTTGCAATACATTATAGGGACCACATTTCCCAGCACCTCAGGCAGCGGCAGCTGTCACAGATAAGGGATCAAATGAGGAACCAGCAGCAGGGAACACTCATGGCAGATGGAGATGAGCTCAATATGCCATGGCACTGACTAAAAGGTAGCTAATTTCACATGCACTCACCATTTAATTAACATAAGAGCTCAGCAGATCCAAACAGTAAGACTGATACATACCAACAAACCAAACGTTGCTCTCCCATGCACTGGCTGTCTAATGTAAGCATAGACTTAGGCAACCTCAGGGTAGGACATACTCAGTAGCAGTAGGAAAGTTGTATGATCAGCCTGTCATAAAGAAATACATAAATAGAGTAAGCAAACAGTAAAAACGGTGATGCCTACATGGTAATATAACATAAATGATATATCCACCAAATACAGACACTAACAATGATGGCTTCAAACAAAAAAGATTGTGCCTATGCATTCTGCAGCATCATCTGCATAGCTGGATGAGCAAGATATCTTATACAAGTATAACTACAGAACTTAAGTATAAGTTAAAGCAAAATAAACATTTGCTGTTTTATACTGTTAAAATGCCTACCTATGCATTGCCTGCTCACGATGAGCATCAAACATAAATCAGCCCAAGTGAGACACCCCGCCAGAAGGCAGGGTACTCTTTGCATCATCTGTACAAGTGATTAAGCAAGCTATCCTACACAAATTCCAATATTACTACAAGTACTACCACTACTACTATTACAGAATGAAAGAATACCTAAAACAAATTAAAAATGATTACATACCCACCACAATACCCATGTATTGGCTGGTTACTCTGTGCATCAAAAATAGGCAACCCTAAGGCACAGTGCAAAAGGCAGGACACAGCCATCATTTGTGTAATGTGTGTGGGGGGTGGAGGGTTAAAGAAGAGCTTGTCCTAAACAATGGAAGTGTGTGAGGGTGAGAAATTAGTTAATAGCAATTATAAATTATCAGGGCACATGTGTCCTGATGTCAGGAAGTCCATGTTGAAGTGTGTGTGTGTGTGTGTGTGTGTGTGTGTGTGTGTGTGTGTGTGTGTGTGTGTGTGTGTGTGTGTGTGTGTCTGTCTGTCAGTGTAGTGGTTGTGTAGTGTGATGGTCAGCATGGGGTGTAGTGTGTGTGGTTCTGCAGGAACAGAGTCACAATGTTCCAGCACTGTTCCTGGCATATTGGATTGGTGAGAGTCCCACACAGTGAAGGACCGGGTTCATTGTGGACACCCCCACCCACATGAACTGCCTCTGCCAGGAATTGCACTGCTACTTCCACAACCCTGTATAGACTCAGAGTGCTATTTGAACATAAGTGATGTCTGCTAGGTGAGCTTTCATAATGACTATGTCCAGGGCCATGATCATGTGGACAACACTGTCTGGATGTAGACACATCCATCACCGATGTAGCAGTGGAATTGTTAACACTGTGGGAGCAGGATCAGGCATGTCCAGGTCATATCAGCTAACATCTGATGACACATACTGGCAGACTGGCCTCATAGATGCCTCCTCTACCACAACAAACAATCCAGAACAGACACTGCATGGGCCAGCATATCATTCATCCTGTCACACACATGGTTCATACCATCTCATATGTCAGAATGCATGTTATACTGTAATTTGGTGGCATGTATTACTTATGTTTAATAGTCACTGAGAATGTAGCATTTTCATGTGTCTAGAACAAGCACTACATGGTCTCTTTCAGTTTAAGTTTTCTAATATCATGAGAGGAATAGACCCCATTCCTAAGTCAGGGTATGATTAAAGTTTACAAAATTAGTATTGTTTCAATCTTTGATGTTAGCCAAAAGTGTTCTCAATGCCAGCAATGTACCCAGAATTGACTTACATGTATTCGTAACATTTCTAAATATAACTCTAATTTCTTTTTTTTTTAATGCGACCCATTGCTCCTACTAATATTGGAACTGTCCGGTTATCCTTCTTTCACATCTATCACATCCCTGTCATTTCTGCCTACAAATCTTGATAGTTTTAACTTTGTGCCTCTCTGTACATGAGACTCTGAAACTGCTAGGTGTAGCAATGTCAATGATCAATACTACTTATCTATGTTCATTGACGACTATGTGTGGTTTTCTTGCATCTATTTTTGAACTGCTGGTAATGGGTGATCGCATGTGATGTATACTTTATCATTCTGTATAATGTTTTGTGGTTCAAATTTCTAATGGTACTCTGCTACTTCTGTGTTGTAGTATTTCAATCCACAATGCAACAGTCTTGCCATATTATTGTGCCTTTCACTGTACAGGCCTTCTGCCATGAGTATATCATACCCAGCAACAAGGTGTGTGACTGTTTCCAGTTCTTTTTTTTACAAATGCTACATTTGTCTGTTTCTCCCACATGTTCAATGGACTTTGTAAGCCATTGTGCATGTAGTCCACTATCTTGGGCTGGCATTGTTAACCATTCATTTTTTGGTTTCTACTCATCTGTCCATAACCATTCCGGCATCAGTTCTTGAGAAACATGAGATTGGTCGACGAGATCTCAATACTCGCGCTGCGTTTATGTCTTCTCCTCATTTCTTTCCTTCTAATCTGATCCTTCTCTTTATAGTCTTTGTTTTGTTTTTAGCTACATTCAGTTGCTGTCTGATTGTCGTGGTCATCTCAGACACTGATGAAGGCTGCTTAACTTGCTCAGCCGAAACCGGTTTGTGATTGCTCTTCTTTTATATGCTTTATTAAAACATTCCTATACCACAGTTTGCTGGCCTTTGTGTTTTTCTGATTTGACTCATCTCAGAGCTCCTCATGTTGTAAACCTTTCACTATGTTTGTATCTAATGAGGTTAGCAGATATGTATGCAGTTCCACGAGTGCAGATCTATTCATGTAATCAGTTTTGAGGAAGCCCATACCTCCTTCAGAGGATGGAATATATAATCTTGGTATACACTGATTTTTATATATCATCTGACAACTGTGAAGCAATTTCCTGATTTTCTTTACAACTGATCCAATACCTTTTGAAAACAGTTAATCACACCAAAACGTTAAGTTCAAACAGGAACAGCAAATCAATTTATAGCTTGGAATTAATCTCTTGATGTCAAGGCTGTTTTCATTATTAGTTTTAGTCTTCTGAAGTATTCCTTGCAGAGTTTTATTCTCATTTGATCATGATTTATTGATGATCCTTCATCAGTTCCAACCAGTTATACACTCCTTCCTGCTCATGTTCTTATATATCACATTCCTGTCCCATTTTGATATTTTATTGGTACTGCAGCTGTCCTGCTTTAAACATTCCTTTTGCAAATTTATAAGACCAAATGTCATTCCTATATAATCTGAGAAAGTTTTAACCACTTGCAGTTGTGTTTTCAACTCCTCATTTGATGACCTATACAGTTTTAAGTCATCCAATAAAAGTAGATGAGAAATATTTACACACTTTTGTTTCCTGGGAGCCAAATTTAACCATGACATAATCTATTAAGTAAAGTGTAACCATGACATAATCTGTTAAGTTAAGAGCTTAATGGGTTCAGGGCAAGACAAAACAACACAGATGACAAAGAATCATCCTGGAATATCCTCCTTTGAATTGTTATGCCTAATAGCTTGCCCTTTGTCATGGCTTAAGTAAAAAGTGGCTTGCCACTGTTTCATAGACACTGTAATGTAATTCATCAGTGTAAGGTGTATCTTATACATCTAGAAGCACTCCTTTATCCATAAATGAGGGATGCTGTCAAATGCTTTTTTTTTGTAATCTATCAATGTCATACTTAGATTATTCCCCTTTTTAAAATTCACCATTATGGCTTTATTTAGCAATAAATTATCCTTTTTTCAAATGACTTTCTCTTTGTTAGCCTTCTCTTCTATCACCATGATTGAGTTTTCCTCTAAATGACTATAAACTCTGTCTGCATAAATTCTGATATATAGTTTGTACATCACTGGAAGGCAAGTTATTGGTCTGTAGTTTTTAGGATGGCTTGCAGGTTCACTCTTAAGGAGGAGTATCATTTTCCTGTTGATAACCAGGTTGGTGACTGTTGAAGATGTGAATATAAGTAGGTCTTACTCAGGGTAAATCTTTGTGTAAAGATGTTAATACTTTTAGCCAGAAGTTACGTACTGAATATAGGCCTGAGGTTTTACATTTAAGAACTTTCCTTAATTTTGCTTCAGTTTGTCTAGCCATTATTTCATCCCATTTCATGTACTTTTGAACTCTTTACTGGTTCTTCATATTTTTCTATATACCCAGCATCTTTGTTATGCTCCACAGAGTTTTTTCATAAACAGTTCTCTAAAATGTGTCTATTCCTCTTTTTTGGTGGTATTTCTATTCCTTTTGCTTAGTTTTCCAGTTCTCTATAAAACATTTTTGGGCCATCAATGTGTTGCTTATTTTGTATTTATTTAATTTATATTTATCTGCATATTTTCTATGTTTTATTGCCTGTGCTGGTTCCTTTAATTTATTGTTTGCAATATTGCATGATATATCTTGGTCTGGTCTGTTACTGTGCATTGCTTTTATTACATCTGTTGTTCTATGTATTTTTGTTGATTTGTTCCCTCTCCTGTGTTCTTCTAACAGTGACACTTCTTGTTTTAATTGCATTATAGTTTTCTCTCTTCAGTGCTTCCATGATGGCATTTTATTTCTTCCCTTCCTTACCTTTCTTGCTCTGTATTTTTGTGTACGACATTATCTGTTACTAGTTTAACGGCATAGTAATATATCCTTCTTTACTTCTATTATATCACATGAATTTCTGTTAATAGTCCTGATTACTGTGTTAATCTGTTTTATCAGACTTCTAACATTTTAGGTCTTATTTACTTTCTGTAATTTGTTTCTTTTATCGATCTTAATATGTCTATCCATCTCTATTAAATCAAACAACTCTTCCCTTAAATCATTTCTTCTAAACTCAGGGCACATTCTTTGCTCTCTGTTTCTTGTGGGCATTTTATAGAAAATTCCAGAACAACTTCTTGTGACATATCCTCTTCAGCTGCATCCTGCATCATCTGCTGCTCTTTCGTATGAGAACTCATTGGCCTATCACTCTAATACATTGCCTGCATCAGAATTGCCACTGTTTCCTGTTCCTTCCCTTGTTGTACAGCTCTAAAAGAATTTTGTATTGGTTTCCTACTGGAAGCTCTGGAGCATCATTATGTGGCAAGTGATCAGACATTTTCCATTCCACCTGTTTCTTATTAATTTGGGGACTCATTCCATCATGCTGTGATGTTACCCAAGCTGGATTTTCTCCACTAAATCCTTCACTTCACAGGTAATCCATAACTTCAGTTTCCATTTCTTTAACTTCTCCATTACTAATCCTCTTTTCTTCTTCCCCCCTTTATTTTCTTATTTGTGAAAGTTCCCATATCCGGGTACCTTTGCTTGTGTTTCTCTTCAAATATCTTTGGTGCTGCTTTTTTATTGAGTAGTTTTGCCTTCTCCATTGCATAAATATTGCATTAAATCAAATCTCTTTTTCTTTCACGTGTCCATATTTTTTCTTCAGATGTCTCCTGCTCCATCTATTTCTCCTTAATTTGGGGGCTCATTGTTCCGTCATGCTGCGGCATTAGACATTTTACACTAAATCCTACACTTTACAGGTATTCCATAAATTCAGTTTCTATTTGTTTAACTTCTACCTTACTTTTATACATTTCCCCTTTGAGTTCTTATTTTTTGTATTGTTAATTTTCCATATCTGGGTACCTTTGACTGTATTTCTTTTCAAATATCTTCAGAGCTGTTTTGTCTTATTTGATTATTTTTTGCCTTTGCATGAATATTTCACTATATCAAACCGCCTTTCCTTTCCCATGTCCATATTTTTTTTTTATATCTTTCAAGAATCCCTGGGTTTTTGTTCTTTGGATTTTTGTACTTCCTCTGTCACTTCTTTTTCCAGGTGACCCAAATATTTTTTGTCTGTGTAATGCTTTTCATTGGTCTGTTGTAATAATTAACATAACTTTTTATTTGAAACTTTTGACAGTTTTTATTGAGCAAGTATTTTTCTTTCCTCTAATTTCTATCATAATCTTTTTGAAAATCTTCTCTCTGGAAATTCTGGGCTTTTTACAAAATAGGAGCATTACTTCATTTCTTCCTTAGCCTCAGTAGTCCATTCTGTCATCTTTATAGCGCTTCCTGGCCTGTCAGTTTTTGTGATTTTTGTGGCTACTATTATTTCTATAACAGGGAGGCCATCCTCTCCCCGAGTCTGGCCTAACTCCAGCGTAGGAATGTTTCCATGTCTTGATGATTTTATACTGTCATTTTTTTTCCAGTCCTGGTGTTAGGGCACACATCAGGATTGGGTAAGCACCCAGCTGTCTTTTTTATTATTTTTTTTATTTTTAACCTATGACTCTCCATGGTATATGCTATGTAAAATGCAATCCATGTATCAGTGTCACCTTGATGAGATTTTGTGAAAAAAGGGTCCAGCACATGAAGGTACTCACCAAGACTTGATGAAAACTCTCCTTTTCTTTCTGATTTCATCATATCTCCATTTGGACCCCTGGTCCAGTGTGTCATTCACATGGTTTAATATGTTTTGCATATCAGAATGCATTACATGCAGATATGTTGGGTGGCAGCTACAGTCACACCAACCTCAGAGATCGGGCAATAAGAATAACTTCTCTGAGCACCTCTACTGACACCCCCATGTGCTGCCTCCCATTCATGATGGCTAGGGAGAAAGATTCCACCATGTACGGACACGGGGTTACAACACTACCTTTATCAACTGTGTCCCAATTAACTTGTCCACTTTCAGATGATTTTGTGTCTTGGCTATGTGTAGGCATACTGACTGCGTTCATACTGTGGGGAGGCACTCCCTGTGTCTGACATACCCTTAGCAGTCTGAAACTGTACCTGTTCATCACCACCATTATCTTCAGAGGATAAGGTTCCATCAACATCAGATGGAGGGAGGACTACAGTGCTGGTGCCAGACAATGCTTCACCTGTGAATGTATAAAAATAACAATAAAAATAACCTCAGTGACACATGCAAATGCTGCAATCTCAGTGGCTACTAAATGTAAGTAAAATATATAAGTTTGCCCATATCATGAGCAAATGGTCATTGTATCTCAAAAGTAGTATAAACATGCATGTGACTATCATTTGCAATGGTCAAGGTCATAAATATTTGAATAGCATACCTGGTGCATTCATAGTGGAAATTCTCTGGGGCTGCTCCACTTTTGCACCAACATCCATCATCAGACTGTGAAACTCTTCTGAACTTTCTGGATCCCTGAAAGGTGTAAGGAATTCCTCCTTCTTGATGAGTGGTGTTTCAGTAGATGGCCCACCACCAGCAGGCTGTGCTGTGAGCTTTCCCTTATGAATCATTTCATTGGCACTGTGTTTGACACTTGACCATATACGACCCTGACCGCCAACAGTATTGACGTCCTACTCGACCAACTTCCACCAGACATGGACACATAAGAGCTTTTAGGAGGAGAATAAATCAAGGAGCCATCCTGCATGGAGACAGAGGGCTTGTACTATGACCTCATTCTATGCAATGGAGAAAGGAGGATTCCATGAGGATGAGCCCTTCTTAGGTTCAGCAGCACTTGGGGAAACAAGCAGTCTTCTCCAGCATGATGGAAGAGCCATAGCTCACAATACATTTATGAGATGTAGATAAACCACTTTGAGTATGTGGGATATGTTAACTCTCATTTCATTACCCTTAATGAATCGCTCAGTTTGGATAATGTGCAATGGAGATATGAATTCTGCTAGTTTCTGCCATAGCTCTCAACTGTCCAGATTTTTGCAAAATGTCAGAGGACTTTTTACTCAAATGTTTGGTCTGTTTCTCATAAAAATTTAGTTTTCTGGCAAATGAGGACTGACGTCCACAAATAATGGCAGACATTTTACTGTCAGACTTCATATTCTTCAGAAAATTCATGCTAATGGAAAACCTGTCTTTCTATCAACTTTCTAAATTTGTAAGAGCAATATTAAAAAAAGTGTCCCTATTTTTTGTCCTTTGTCTCCCCATTATCTCGGGCTTTGTCCAGATTTCCTGCTCTAAGAGGTTGAGAGGTATGGTTTCTACAGAAACACATGCACATACCTGAGCAGCATAAGTATGTGTAGGTTTTTAGATAGTTAATGCCTTGCAAGTGTTCCTCATTAGCAGTACCGGTTGGCCAATGAGAGTTAAAGATCCATGATAACGAAAATAACAGTTTGAAAGGGTGTGTCAAACAGATAATTGTTATAAATGCATTTAAGCTATAACCCGTATTGAAATTTGAGTGAACCTTGAACCAGATATTGGCTGAGCATACTTCTCAGACATGGGTTGAAGATGTCTAACAATGGGAGTGATATCCTCAACACTGTGAATGTGGTTTAAACCTTAAGCATCCATGCAGCTTAAAGACAATGGATTATATTAATGCCTGGCTTTCAGGCACTCCTTGAACAATCTGTTTGCAGTCTCTTCTTCCTTATCATACTCACATCCCCAATAATCCTAGTAACACGACTGCACTGAGCAGGCAAAATAAATAAATAATAAATAAATAAAGGTCTGGAAGCATCACTATAGTGAATCATAATGTCTTTCTTTAAAAAATGAAAAGGGCACCTATCCCCCCCAAAAAATGCACCTCATGAATAACTCTCCATTTTGCCCATGCGTGTGTATTATATAAACACTTTGTCAAATTGGTCACACAGCATTATTAAGTTGTTGTCACACACTAATAATGACGTGCATATCCAAATTTCTCAAATTCTGTGTACATATACAATCTTAGCTTGTAAAGAAGTGGCTAGATATGGTCTTGTCCTGCCACAATTCTGCTCATTATTTAATTACTCCTCCAGTGTCCTACCCTCTGCTTGCTCCTCATTTTCAGTACCCTCCTATTAACCCCATATTCACACCCTTAATCTGGTCAAATAGTCATAAATGGTTTAGACACAGAAATGTCTATGTCTGTATCCAGCATTTACACCACACTTGGCACTGAGTAACATAGCTTACTGCTAGTTCTTGTCCTATGAAAAAAATCTCAGAAAAATAATTACTCATGAGGTAGTACTTATACTCATAGGTTCATAGGTATAAACTAGGCTAACGACCACCAAGAACATTATAAGCTTAGCTGGGAAACCCAACCCAAATGGGCATTTATTAGGAAGTGGATGTAGGTTATGAAGTTTCTAGAGGTAATGTGGGGTGGGGGTTAGTTTGGGAATTACTGTCTGCCTCTGTCTATCAGAGACACGAGGACCAGACCTGGGGTGAAGTTCCAATTTTCCATCCATTGGTCAAGGTTCCACTTACATAGGGTTAGGGTTGGACATTGCTTCACATGGCTGGGGAGCTTGTTACAGAGCAGGGGGATATTCTTAGACATATATCTGCTCCACCTACATGTCTTATTTATGTCACAAGCAAAATTTCAATATTTGGATCTAGCGGTTCTGATGCTTTCCATTTTGCCGATGTGCAAAAGGTGCATCAGTGCTGGATTTGCAGATGACTTGTATGCCAGGAGCTTAAGGTGATCCATATATGACAATGTGCTAATACCCTGAATTCTTCTAGTAAGGAACCATTGTGGGTATTCCAGCTGTTTCACATGTCTGGTCTGGTCAGGTATATGATGAAGGGGGCATTATACTCAATGGTGGGTCTAATAAGGGCCAAATAAGGTACGGTCTATATTAGAACATCGAAGTTTCAGAACTTCGAATGTTCTAATATTGAACCCTATTCAGCAAAAGCTGAAAACATCGAACATACAGAAGAGCGAATTTTTTCCTAGGGAAAAAATTTGTTGTTCCAAAACACATACACACAACACAAGCACACCAAACAAACAGAAATCCACACACATACACCTAAAATCTTACACCTAACCCTACACTAAACTATACACACACCACTAACTATCCACTTACCTTAACCCAAACCCTAACGCTAAGGTCCGTCCCTATTGCACACTCACCTCACCCGCACCCTTACCCTAACTCACCTACCCCACCATAACCCTCACATCCACACAATCGCACAGATACCTAACCCGCGCCGTAACCCTAACTCACCTAACCCACCCTAACCCTCACATCCGCACAATCGCACACATACCTAAGCCGCACCCCAACCCTAACTAACCTAACCCGCACTCAATCGCACACTTACCTGAACCAGACCCATAACTTTCCACTACAGTGCAGAAAATACCAAAGCAACAGAAACAGACAACCGGATTCTTTCCCTAGGAAAAAATTTGGTTTTCTGTTGCTTCGATATTTTCAGATTTTGCTGAATATCGGTCGATATTAGAACATTCGAAGTTTTGAAACTTCAATGTTCTAATATAGACCCATAAGGTAGCAGTATGAGTTCCTTTGACCTGGATGCCATGCTCTTTCTTTTAATATGGGCAACATATAATGATTTTCTTACTACCTTGGCCACATGTTGGTCAAAGGCCAGATTACTGTTTACATATGTTTCCAAATCCGTGACTGCCATGTCAACTCTTAGGGATGTCTTATTGATGTAGAAATTAGCCTGGGTGACATTTTTCCCAAAAGGCACTATAATGCATTGTTTGGCATTGAGTTTTAATATGTGATGTTGGCACAAGTCATTTGTCTGTGTTAGACCCGGTTGAAAGAGGTTTGTGTCATGGGGGAATCTATGATAGCTCCTAATTTGCAGTCATCTGCAAACTTGGTCACCCTTTACCTCCAAGAAGTAGATGCCAAATAGCAGCAGTCCCAGCATGGAGTCCCAAGGTACCTCACTGGTAATTGGTCTTTTATTGGAGTTTGTCTTACCAACCTTGACTTCCTGGCTCCTGTTTGTAAGCCATCTGGAAATCTACTGAGTTATGTAAGGGTTTATACCCAGTTTGGTGAGTTGTCAACTATATCCAAGTGGGGTATTGTATATAACCTCTTAGCCAGGTCCAGGTAGGTGGTATGCAACATTTTCCCCCATACATTGCCTTGGTGACCTTTTCAAAGAAATTCAGTAGGTTTAGTATGCATGACCTTCACTTGACAAAGCCACACTGGGTTGGGTCCAGTGTCTGAAGGTTCCTATGTACTTTTTAATCATTTCCAATATAATTAATTCCATGGTTTTGCATATTAGACTAGTGAAACAAATAGGTCTGAAGTTTCTGGGGTCAGTTGATGGTCCTCCCTTGCGAAGCAGGATAAATGTTGCAGTCCTCCATTCTCATGGTACAAAGCCTGTTTTGAGCTTATAGTTGAAAAGTGACTCAAGTGAAACTGATAGGTTATGCTTCAAGCTATTTAGGAGGCATTCCAGGTTATTGTTGGGGCCCACTGAGGCTGTGTTTTTGCCTTAGCGAGCACTGCCAGGACTTGTTCCCTGTTAATTGTTGGGGGGATTATGCTAGCGGATATTTCAAGTGGGATGTTGGGGGAATGTGGGATTTGACATTTGAACTGAATTTGTCACCCAGCAAATTCACTATGTCGCTCTATTCATTGAAGGTGGTACCACTGACCAATGGCACACTGATCTGTGTTACCTTTGATGTTTCAGGCATAGCTGCAGAAGGTTTTGTCATTGTCTGTAGCCTATGAGGCTATATTAATATCATTACTGGCCTTAATGGACTTAACTAGTCCTCTTAGTTTTCTGTTTAATTTTATTAGAGAACTCCTATCATTATTGGAGTTGATCTTACTGATTTTAGGCATGACTTTTTCTCTTTTGTAATATACCCTATTATGGTTAGGATTCCACCAGTGTTTTTTAGAGTTTGTTTTAGGCTTTCTCATAGTAATACAGCAGCTTCTATACAGCCATTTACATGGTTGTACAAGGTTTCTGTGAACAATTCCATATAGGTTACTGTGAACTCAGCTTTGGGAGGGGCATTGAATTTATACAAACTATTGTTTAATAGAATGCAGTTTGCTTTGGTATATTTCCTAACTGTTACGGGTTTGACCGAATCACCTAGAGCCATAAGAAAGAAGTTGCAATAGTAAAGAATAGGGCATCAGAGGCACTGTACCAACTTCTGGAAAGTGACTCAGTAAGGGGCACAAAGAAACTATATCAGGTTGCAAGACAAAGACAGAAAGATAAAGAAGATAGTCAGACACTCTTCATAAGGGTTGTCAGCAACAACCTGCTCACCAGTCCAGAGGATATAAAAGGCAGATGGAAGGAGTATTGCCAGCAGCTTCTGAATGAAGAAAACCCCACAAAAGCTGTACTGCTCCAGAAACAGCCTATGATGAGAGAAGAAGAGGAGCCCACCCTGGAAGAAGTAAGAACAGCACGAAGGAAGATGAAGTCAGGGAAAGGAGCAGGCTCAGATGAGGTCACAGCAGATATGATAAAGATGCTGGGTGAGATAGGGGAGAAATGGCTCCTGAGGGCACTAATAGCAGTGTGGAGAGAAAGGCATATCCAAGATGACTGGAGAATACTCATACTCATGCAAGTGTACAAGAACAAAGGGGAAATGCACAACTGTGGGCAGTACAGAGGCATCAAACTCCCATCACATTGCATGAAAGTTCTGGAGAGGGTGATTGATAAACAGATACCCAGAGTAGTAGAATGTAAGATGGGAGCTGAGCAGTTTGGCTTCAGATCAGAATGCATCACAATTGACCCGATGTTTGCATTGAGACAGATACTTGAGAAGAAGCTAGAAATGAGGAGACAATCCAACTGGGCATTCCTAGACTTGGAGAAAGCATATGACAAGGTCTCAAGAAAGCTGATCTGGGCAGTACCACAGTGGTTTGAAGTCCCAGAAACATTGGTAGAATTAGTGCAGGGTATGTACAAGGACCCAATGACTCAAGTACGAACAGTGTTCAGCCTCACAGAGGGGTTCCCAGTGGGAGTGGGTGCACATTAGGGTTCAGCTCTGAGCCCACTGCTGTTCATACTGGTGATGGACTACATTAGCAAACAGTTTGGAGGGGATGGATCATCAAAGCTGCTGTATGCAGACAATGTGGCAGTACAGGCAGACTCTGAACTAGTACTTCAGCAAAGGATAGGAGAATGGAATGCAAATCTGAAGAACATGGGATGAAACTAAGGATAGATAAGACAGTGGTAATGGCAGCAAATTGGGGAAATCAGAAGAAGCTGAGAATAGAGATAGAAGGAAAGATATTCAAACACGTAAACAGCTTCAAGTATCTGGGAGTGGTAGTTGAGGAGAAGGGTAGTCTGAATGAAGAGGTCAAAGCTAGAATCAGAAGGGCTGCAGCCAACTGGCATCAGGTGTAGTCTGTGACAGAAAAATGCCAAAGAAGCTGAAATGTAAGGTGTACAAGACAGTGGTGCGACCAGTACTACTGTATGGTACAGGAACCTGGGCAGTAAAGGCTGAACAGTTGAAGAAGCTAAAGATGATGGAAATGAAGTGCCTGAGAAAGGTGGTAAGATGCCCACTGTGGGACAGTGGAAGAAATGAGGACACAAGAGCAGAAGCCAAGGTAGCTCCAATTGCAGAAAAGATCAAAGAGAACAGATTACGGTGGTTTGGGCACATGTGTAGAAAAGCAGAAGACAATCTGGTAAGGAAGATTTGGGATAAGAGGAAGCGAGGACATCCAGCAAAGAGGTGGATAGATTGTGCGAAAGAAGATCTGCGACAGTCAGTCATGAGTGTTGAAGAAGTCAGGAGTGTGGCACTGAATCGAGAGATATGGTGACAGTTAACATGATACCCCCACCCCATGTAGAAAAATGGGAAAAAAGGGGGATGATGATAATGATGTTACAGGGTTTACTGGGGTTACTGAGTTGATTTTTATTTTGAAGGAGACAGATTTGTGGTCCGACCTTATACTGAGTACATGACCCCGGGGGGTGGGGGGTGGGGGATGGGTCAGAGCTCTCCCACATTGGTGAGTACCAGATCCAGTATGTTGTAATCCCTGGTGGGTGGGTGTGCTGTCTGGTCAATGATACTTGTGTTAATAAAGTCCAGCAATTGTAGCTGTGAATGTGAGGCAGTGTGTGTTTCCCACTCTATAGAGGGATAGTTAAAGTTTCCCATAAATAGGGTATTTGCTTCAATGCTGAGTGTCACCAGTAGTCTGAGTATGAGTTATGAGATTTTAGGAACACAGAGGGTGACATATAGCTCTCTAGTATATCGTATAATACATAGTCTATGGTGATTTGCACATGGATAAACTCCAGGACAACCTGTTTAACCAATCTAAAATTATGCTTATTGCTAATATAGATTGAAACTTCTTCACCTTTTGTCCCTGTCTGTGCAGCTGATGGTCTAAAGGTGTGAAAGGTACTGAAACCTTGCACTACTGGAGTACTTCCCATGGATTTAAACCATGTCTTGGTAACAGCACAGATGTTTATATTCTCCAGAGTAAGGAGAACATGTAGGGTGTGGAGTTTCTTGTTTAGGCTCCTAGAATTGAGCAGTAAGACCTTTAGATTTCTTTGGGTTTTATTTGTAATGTTGGCAGATGTGTCAATTTGGCATGACCTAAAAAAGGCAATAAGAGGAGTGGTAAAGTTTATTCTGAAACCTAGGGGAGAGAAGTACAGACCATTCTTGTAAAGCAACATGGTTTGTTAACCACGTCCTCCCAAGATGGCAAATATTGAATCCCCAGGACAGACACCAGAAACTAAGCCAATTATTGAAGTCAATCATCTTTTGTTCATACTGTGGCATCATCCTTGATGAAGGTAAATTGATGTTCAATGTGAGGCACATACAGGCCTAAGACACATATTCAGAGAGATTAGCAGTGTCTGTCTTCATATAGTACAGGGAAGTACATAGCAGGTCATTTACACCTACATGGACTATGATAGATTCATACTGGTACCTGTGGTGTAGTGCCTTGAATGTTTGGGTAACTTTCTGGATCCTGGTTCCATAGGTTCACAGGTAAATACTAGGTGTGTTGCCCTTGTGGGCCATCTTAAGCCTATCCAATTTTTGGCCTTTCCTATCCCAGGGTTGATAATTATATATTACCCCTAATGAGAATAACTGGAATCATACTATAGATAATCTGAGGGGACCCATGCATGGGATAAAGCATTCAGCTGTCCATTATTAGTACAGAGGACAGGCCGGTCCTAGGGTAAATTTTTTGTTTCCCATCAGGAGATCTAAATTACAGTTAAATATGGACAGGGGAGAACTTTATTTTAGTAGATGGGTGAGTCTGTTCCACAGCAGCGGTATCCTCTGAAAAATATAAATGTCTCTGCAAACCATTCTGTTGATGTTGTAAATGAGGTTTGATTCCTAGACTGAGCATTTCTGATGTCATTTAATTTGCTGATGTGCAGTAACTCCATTAGTAATGAGTCAGAAGATGCACTGTATGCAGATACAGGCCACCTCACAGACGTCTGTAGGATACTGAGTATAGTGACAGGACTTTGATTCAGTCTGTGACGGACATGATATTTTGTTCTCATATCCTTTAGTGAGGTATCTCTATGATCATTCCAGTTGTTGCATGTGTCTGGACAAAGACATGCCAACGGGGGCATTATATTAAATGACTGGCCTAATGAGGGCTGAGTAAATAGAAATAATGACATCCCTAGATCTAGGGACAATCCCTTTGTTTATAAACTGTGCAGTATAGAAGGGCTTTCTTACAACAATAGACACATGCTGGTAAAAAGTTAGGTCACTGTTCACATAAGTTCCTAAATCCCAAACAACTGGGTCCACTCTTAGGAGTGTATTGTCAATGTGGTAGTTCCCTGGGGTAGATGACTTCCCAAAGGTAATAATAACAATAATACATTTTCTGGCATTTAGTTTCAGTCCATGATTTTGGCACCAGTTATTTATTTTTGGCAAACTTTCCTGCAGGATGGACAAGTCATTTGCGGACTCAATGATCCTAGCTTGCAGTCATCTGCAAATATAGTCAGCCAGAGCCCTTTGGTATTGTCTTTTACTTCAGAAAACTGGATGCCAAATAGGAGCGTTCCCAGAACAGAACCCTGGGTGACTCCACTAATGACTGATTTATTTGTGGAGGTACGATAAGCAGCTAACCATTATCTTCACCTTGTTCAGTCTGGTGATTGGGGCATTCATGTGTCATATAATGGAGTCCCCTGTAGTCCTGGGTAATGTATTTGCTTGCCTTATAGGCTTTGCTCTTGGGGCTCCACTGGATGTAGGCATATGTGTGGTGTTTGGTGTTGCTTTTGACGAGTGCTTTAGAGACTGCTGAGGATAGACATTGTCGTTTATAGGATTAGGAGGACTTTCAGGTTTGAGAAGATTGCTTTTTAATGCCTCAGCATAAGTTGGTCTATGTTTGTCATGGACACTCTTGTAGATGTACTGTGTGTTGTCTTGACAACCTTGTTTGTATGAAAAATTTTTGCCTTCAGTGAAATTTTGCATGTGTATCTCTTACATGATGTATTTTTTTCTTTAAGGATTAAATGGTCATCTGTGAACATGAGGCAATTGCTACATTGTCTCAGGATGTCCATATCTACCAAGCTGACTATGGAGACATTTGGAAATTGCATATCCATGTTGTCCAGACCTGTATTTGGGTGGACTAGTCTAGGTTGTGGACTGGGTTATATAGAGGTCTCCTTGGGTGGTCTATGGGGTTTGGCGCTAGACTAGATTAGATTGTGCTAAGATTTGATAGTAGTTCTGTTTACTGTGCAAACAAGCTGCTATAACCTTGCCTCTGTTCAATGGCTTTGTTTTAAGTTACAGGTTGCATAAATAAGCTTGCCTGCATTGTGTGTCAGTAAGTGATTCTGACAGAATGAATGTAATGTCAGTTGCCGCTATTACTTTTAAATGCTTTGCTGGTGTATTGTATTCCTGCTATCTGGAGTCCATTCGAATGTACTAGGTGCACTGCTGTAGATATCTGAGGGTGGATTCTCTCACATTTTTTTTCCAGTGTCACAACAGTGTGTTCCACTGAACCTGTAAATTACAAATATACTTGCAGACTGTTATTACTGAGTGCAGCACATTGTATACACATAGCAGTGAGTTTTCACTGATGCAGATATAGGCACATAACTTACTTGCAAAAATGCATAATTCAGTGATCTGAAGGTTAACAATCACTGATGTATTGGTGGCTCTCCATTGTGTAACAGCTGTCGCCATCCCCATCTCCTCACTGTTCATTCGAACACCACCTTTGTGGCTGACATTCTGCACACTTCCTTCACCTGTGACATGCCAGAGATGTGACAGTCTAAGCCCTTTGTGACTTCACCTGTGACAGTATTGTGGTGGACCATATAAATTGGTCCATCATGACTTCCATTCCAGTAATGTGTGCTTACTATTACTCTTACATACATATACATCATTCTCCAATATGACAATTAATGTGAAATAACAAACGCATCACTTCAAAGACATGGACATAATACCTTTGAATAACAGAATGACTATTCTTGCTAGATTGCTACATTCACCATTGCACATTGATTGGCAGCAAACAGCATGATGGATAAATTAAAGGTAACTGATATTTCACATCATATGCCAAAACAAATCATCAGCATTTGCTTTCAACTGCATTCATATGGTAATTCTCACACTAATACCATACCATACTAAAGCCATGCTGCGAGACAAAAAGCAATACTGATAAGTGTATGAGAAGACACTCACTGGTATAACAGGCTCAGTGGTTTAATATGATCCTGATAAGATATTTAAATTATCAATACAGTATGTTGTGAATTGTAATCCACATATTGAAGGTGCCTGTTGCACATTTCCTAGTCTTCCATACATGTCCCTCTCCATTCAACTGTGTGCTGTCTGACAACTGTCACATGACTTCTTCTGTGGCATCAGAAGTTAGTGCACAGCCTTCGAGGATGGATAGTGAGGTAGGCAGGTGTTTGAATCCGGCAGTGTGTACATAGTATGAGTGTGTAAAAAAATGATAACCGGCAGTACTAGCCAACTCCTCCGGGTTAATGTGTATAATTCTAGTCAATGATAACATTTTCAGATGTGTAGGGTTTTGATTCCTCAAATGTTATATCCCTTTAACTGTGTACTTTGTAATAACTGTGATATGACTGCTCATGTGACATCAGCAGCTAGTCCACAGGCTTAGCTAGGCAGGTGTTCAACTCCAGCATTGCATACCTCTTATGACTTTGTAAGAAAAAAAAAGTTAAGTTGTATTCATAAGTGGCCTACTTAACAGGTATGATGTGAGGTGTTTTCATGAGTATGGAATCTTGATTCTGTAAGAGTTATGCTTCCATGTATGCATGCACATTTTCGCTATGTACTTTTTTGTATCTTTAAATGCACTACGGTTAGCAGGAAGCTACATCACTATTCAGTGATAGGACTGGTCATTTTTATTTCTCATTTAATGGAAAAAAAACAGCTCAGAATTTGTCTTTGGACACTTAGCTTTGCTGCCTCCCATGCAATGGAGGTTAGAAGTGATGCATGTACAGAAACAGGTAGTGATACAGGTCTGCGCAGACATTTATTATGTCAACCATCACAGCTTACACAGTTCACTGTAACCCTTATGTGATGTACAATTTATATCTTGTATTTTGACAGCTGTGACCCAATGGTTATGGTTGTCTTTTGCACAAAATTTATTTCCTTTATCAGTCTATCATAATGTTGTCACACTCCATTCAAATGTGCATTTTCTTACAACTTTATTACAAATAATTTTGTGGTGTGAGTAGAGAATGCACATGACATGTGACTGTGGGTCAGGTAGGCCAGGTTTTGAATCACATCAAGTATTCATTGCAGCTGTGTTTAAGATAATTGTTGATAGGCAATAATGACTTACTGCAGAAATGTATTGTGATACATTCCACTTAGATATGATACTTTCACAGTGGTTGTTGTTTGTTCCCCTATGTTGTGCTCACTTTTAACCATGGTCATATTCATTCACACAAACGGTTGATGACCTTTCTCCATATTTCTGACAACACTTGTACAATGTGGTCTGTAGCATCATTACCTGGTATGCTATTCATGGGAACTTGATTTAGGCAGGCAGGGTTGAAATTTATGCTGCTTTCACTTATGGAATGAGGACAACTGTCATTATCATATTATTAATGCTACCATGTAAACATAAAACTGTGTTACTGTGCTGTGTATGTCTAAAAGATTCCATATCTCACTCACATCATACACTGATTTATACATGGACTGTGAGAGTTTACTCTCCACCTGTCTTATACTTATTTCCTAGGACATCTAGCATTCCACTGCATTAATTCTAAATGTACGTCTCTTGTGTATTCACACTTCCTCTGAACACGTTCTGTTGGGGCGTATTATATTCATGCCCATGAATTTCCATTATCAGCGTCAAAGGTAATGATTTTGACAACTGGTATTTGCATTTTGTTTGCCTGATATTAGGTTGTCTATTCCCTTGATATGTATTTGGCAGCCACCTTGCTTGAGTAGTCTGATAGCATGCCTTGATAATATCCTACACTCAGTAATATATAGTTTAACAGAGTCATGACTTCAAACTCTGCTATGTGCATTTTGTTTTCCTTGATAGCAACTGTCCCAGTGCTTCTGTAGCATGCCCTGCTACTTCAGTAGTCTGCAAACTGTCAATGCCATCCTTAATTTTATCTCTTATACTGGTCTCGTGTATTATATTCTTTACATTGTTGGTTATTCTGTCCTTTCTTAATATAATATATTTATCTGGAGTGTTATGCTACTGTTGTGATGACCTCTTGGGTAATATGTGTCAGTAATGGCTACGTAAGTACTCTGTATATACCTGCAAGTATTTGTGTTGTGGTATGGAGGATTTCCATCATGAGTGCTTCACTGAGCACCTTTATTAAGCTGAACGTATGGTACATTTGTTGTGTGAGTGTTCTGGGTTTGCTTGCCTTAAGGTCTGTTATTTGCTCTGTTTTACTGCCATAGGCCTGCACATGTGAAAAATTTCATTGTGTTCTTATGACCCCTTGTACTATAATGTTTGCAGTGTCTTACATCAACATTGCAATGTGGATCTACTCGCATGTGGACTGCAGTGCTGAACTGATCCACTCTGACACTAAACATTTTCCATTTCTACCTACATTTATGATTCATTATGGGTGCATAGCTCACACTCCATTCTTCTTAGGTATGTATGTGTTGTTCCACCACAGTACATATTTAATGACATATCCCACATCTCTTGTGAACATAATTCTTTTTTATGATTTTCACATCTTGTCCACATTATGAGTCATAATAAATTATATGCTATTCCACCTGACATATCTGGTTGTCTGTCATATGCTTGAGTATTGCAATTACTATGACTAATCTTTTTAATGTCTCTCGTCATACCCTTCAGAGCATGCATTTTACTGTCACAACATTTATTGTATCCACTTTCACAATGTGTAGGAGCTCTATGTAAATGCTTTCTCATTGTTTGTCTCTACATTCCCCCGGATTCTCAAAAGCTTGCACTGAGTGCAAGATTGGTGCAGGAGCTCAGGTAGGCGATATGTCTGCTCTGCGATCCAGGAACAGACTGCAGGGGCGTGCATGAGCGCTCCTGCACTAATCCTGCACGGACTAAGCCCTGTTATGCAAATCACCCCATTTGCAGGTGAAATCCATGCAAATGAGGTGATATTGCAATCCAGGAAGCTTACAACAGTCCATGCAAGACTAGTGCTATCTGTAGAAATGTATTCTGTTAGTAACCGAGTACATTTCTGCAGAATCCAAAATGGAGCTATAACCACTCCAAATAAAGGCTGCATATCATGTAGTAAGCATGCCAATGGCCAAGTATAAGGCCATTGGCATTGCAAACATAAAAAAAAAAAAAATACACAAATAAACTTTTTTTTTAGTGCTCGGGATTGGGGGGGGGTAATAAAATAAACCCAAAATAAGCAGTCTAACTAAAATCACTGCTCTGCCATGCAAGTCAATGGCAGGCAGAAGACAACCTGGCCAGTGAGTAGTAGTTGCTAAGGGGGGAGGCTCAATGTGAGACATGTAACTATGCATTAGCAGGCAATCCTATGCAAATGAGGGGAAGGATAGTGAATCCCACTTTTCCCCAACATGTGAGCCAGGTCCCAACAGTGTAAGAGTAGGAATAGCTTGGTGCAAGCCTAGGAGTTAGGTGACATCATGGGTGTGTGTGTCAGACATACTGTAAGCAGATTGGAGCCCTGTGGCTCGGCCTTACTCCTAGCTTAGCACAGCTAAGCTACGGGTGTGTGTATAAACTTGCTTAGCACTCTTTACAAAGCCTAAGCGGGTGTGGGTGCCATGCACCAGGTTTACAAGAAGAAAAAAGAGGTTAAACCAGGAAATAGAAGCATTGGCATATTTCAGCACTCTGCACGGTGCTCGCACATGGGCGTAAACAGGAAGGCAATGGGAAGGGAAAACAGCAGTATGAAGGTAACCAAGGAGAACCAGCTTAGGCGGCAGGTGAAATGTATCAGAATCAGCCAATTACACAGGCAGCAGACTAGCCCAGCCTAGAATACTACTATAAACTAAGTAAACACCTTCCCCTCTGTTTTTTTCCCACACTCTATACCACTGATGTAAACAAGTGGGGAACTTTTAACACTCACAACAGCAAAATGATAGGGGCTGCAATAGCTATCATACAACTTGTGGAAGAGGCTGAGGGTGGTGAGGATGTGAATGCTATCAACCAACCTACAGTGAGTGGATGGAGAAGAGTGTACAGCCCCAGGATAACCTACTGGGACCTACATGAGCTGGAGATAGTGGAGCACTATGGGGTGGACAGGGACCTTCTACAGCAAATTGTTGAGCTGTGCCAGCCAAGCCTGACACACAGAACTAACAGAGGGTAACCCATCCCAGTGGATACCAAGGTATGTGTAGACGTAAGAATACTAGCTACAGGTACCTTCCAAAGGCCAACTGGGGATATGATGGGGATTTCACAGGCATCAGCATCCAGGATACTCCACCAGTTCCTGGATGCCATGTCAGCACATGTCGGTGAGCATGTATATTTCCCCAGCACCCATGAGGCGTTGGCCAGCAATATGCAACTGTTCCACCAAAAGGCAGAATACCCCGAGGTAGTGGGTACAATAGACTGCACGCGCATATACATCAAAGTACCACCCAGTGAGCAGGGTAGGGTCTACATCAACTGCAAGGGCTTCCCCTCCATCAACTGCCAGGTCATGTGCGATGCCCAGGGCATAATAATTAATGTGTGTGCTGGCTGCCCTGGAAGCTATCACAATTCCCACATCTGGCATCTGATGCAGCTGTACCAGAGATTTGCAAATGGAGATATCCCTCACGGTCACCTAGTGGGGGATGCTGGATATGCACTGGAGCCGTGGCTAATGACACCCATCAGAAATGTACACACACCCGAACAAGAACTTCATAATGAGGCGCACACACACAGACCAGAATTATAGTAGAGAGTGTGTTTGGGATGCTCAAGTCACAGTTCTGGTGCCTGGACACATCTGGTGGAGCCTTGCAGTACTCACCAGCTACATGTACCCAAATTGTCATTGTATGTGCCATGCCACACAACATGATCCTGTGGAAACAGCTGCAGCAGGAAGAGCATGGGGCAGGGCCATACAGCCCCCCACCATTGCCAGGGCCTGCACAGGCACAGAGTGACTCAGAGGAGGAACAACCTGAGCCTGCCGCAGTAGGCAGAAGGAGGCATGCCTAGTTTGCCCTGCCCTTGGCAGAGGCAACACATAGCACATACACTGACAGAGGAGGGACCCAGGTAATAACACCTCTCTCCAACTCTCACATACAGTAAAAGGGATTCCAAATATTACACTACCTGTGCCTAACCATGTGTAAGGAGTGTACTATGTGCATCTGACATAGGCAGCCCTGCAGCACCACCCTCAGTACTGGGACACCCACAAGGTAAGTGACTCACACATGCCAGTCAGGGAGGGTCACATACCCAACAACAGTCACAGCCAGCAGGACAGGTGTAGACAAACACAAAGAAAGGCTGTGCTATGGCCTCTGAATGAGGCCTATGGGTAACCTCTCCTCCCAGGCCTACACAGACAGATTACAGCAGGTCAGGCAGTGGGATGTCAGTTCTTCTGAAGGGTAGGAAGTCAGAAACTAACATGTAGGTAATTAAAAGCTAAGATCTGTAGTACACTGGTATGCCTCTAGCCAGCACAATAGGTAAGACTGCAGACTGAAATGGAGTACGCGACGTACCAGTACAGTCCTAGCAAATGTGTACAAGTGTCAGGTGTGCCCCCCATCTGACGTAGAAATGTAGTCACCGTGAGGTGTGCCCTGCCCCTAATCCTGTGTAGAAATGTAGAAATAGTCAGGTGTGCCCCCATCCTACATAAAAATATAGTAACAGTCAGGTGTGCCCCCCATAATCCTGTGTAGAAATGTAGAAATAGTCAGGTGTGCCTCCCCATCCTATGTATAAATATAGTAAGAGTCAGGAATGCCCACCCACAATCATGTGAAGAAATGTAGAAATAGTCAGGTGTACCCCCCCATCCCACATAGAAATATAGTAACAGTCAGGTGTGCACCCCCCACAATCCTGTGTAGAAATGTAGAAATAGTCAGGTGTGCCCCCCATCCCACGTAGAAATATATTAACAGTCAGTTGTGCCCCCCCACAATCCTGTGTTAAAATGTAGAAATAGTCAGGTGTGCCCCCCATCCTATGTAGAAATATAGTAACAGTCAGGTGTGCCCCCCCCCCACAATCCTGTGCAGAAATGTAGAAATAGTCAGGTGTGCCCCCCCCCCATCCTATGCAGAAATGTAGTAACAGTCCATGCCAAATGATCGACGGATACCCTGCAGAGACAGCATGCTACCTGTAGATGTACAGCACAAAGGTCAGCACTGCAGTGCAAACTTCCTGGACTCAATCCACACATTTAATACAGACAGCCATACTGGGCATGCCCACACACTTGAAGGCCATGTCTGCAAACACCAGTGGACCAGACATATCTGGCAGCCACAGATGTTAGTGCAGACACTCCTCAGTATGCACCACACATGCTTTACACACACAGTGGATAGGAATACAGGCATATATGTAAGGGCAACACACTATAATAAACCAAAGGTAGACATACATAGATGTGTGGAAGAGGGTGACTGTGACAAGGAGCAATCCAGGGGTCTCCCACCCAGCACACAGCCAAAGGGCCAAAACCACACAAGGGTTTGATGTCACACACTGCAGATATTGTGGTGCACGTGCCAGCTGTGCAACATGACTGTTCAAGGAAGTAGTCATCTAGCAGCTGTATGCATGTACCTGTGGAATATGACCCTGGTTGTGCCCGCATGTGGTGTGTTAACCCCTAGATGAATGGGTTATGGCCCATGCACAGTGCTTTTTAGGGTAGTCACACTCCCTACAATTTAAATGCTCATCTTTGGCAAGGCTGCTGATGTCATCCACTTAGAAATGCATCCTAGAAACCGCTGTGGCACATCCCATAACTGTGTACTGCTGTAGTGTGATAAAATAGTTAGGTAAGAGTTCAATTCCCAGACATAACAAGTGTGTGTGTCTGTCTGACTGAGTAGAGACCAATGCTTTTTAGGGTAGTCACACTCCCTACAATTCAAATGCTCATCTTTGGCAAGGCTGCCGATGTCATCCACCTAGAAATACATCCCTGGAAAGGTTGGATCCTTATAATCTCTCTGGCATGTCCCATAGCTGCATACTGCTGTAGTGGGATAAATAGTTAGGGAGAAGTTCAATTCCCAGACATAGCAACTTTATCTGTCTGTCTGTGTAGAGGGAATGTGTTTTAGGGTAGTCACACTCCCTACAATTCAAATGCCCATCTATCGCAAAGCTGCTCATGTCATCCACCTAGAAATACACCTCTGGGAAGCTGTAGCCCAGTAATCTCCATAGTACGTCCTATAACTGTATCCTGCTGGAGTGTGATAAATTAGGTAGGTTGCTGTTCTATTCCCAGCCATGGCAGGTGTGTGTGTGTGTTTCTGTCTGTCCTTGCTTGAGTAAAGAGCAATGCTTTTTAGGGTAGCCACACTCCATACAATTTGTATGCTCTACTTTGGCAAGGCTGCTGATGTCATCCACCTAGAAATACACCTCTGGGAAGGATGTAGCCAAGTAATCTCTGTAGCGCGTGCCATAACTGCTGTAGTGTGATATAGACCTCTATTAGGTGTTCTATACCCACGCATGTTGGTTGTGGATGGCTTGTGTGTGTTTCAATGTTTGTGTAGGGAGCAATGCATTTCAGGCTAATCACACTTAGTACATTTCCAACGGCCTACTTTGGCAGTCCTGCTGATGTCATCCAATGTGAAATATACCTTTGGGGAAAGAGTTCTCCAGTAATCCCTGTGGTGTGTATTATAACTGCATAGTGCTGTAATATAACAAACTCGTTAGGTAGGGGTTCAACTCCCAGACATGATCGGTGTGTGTTTGCAACTTGTATTCTGTGTGGAGGTGAGTGTGTGACACCTGGGCCCAGTGTAAGATGATTTTTGCAAATGTCTTTTATGGTGACCCTATATCACAATGTCCACTGTACAGGGATAACAGATGCAAAATAGCAGAGAGGCTGGGGTGCAAATCCATACCCGTACATGTGATATCACTTCCAGGCAATCACAGTTAGCAACCCCAGTATTACACAGAGGACACTCTCAACCCATGTCACATACACACACATGCCGAGGCAACAGCCAATATGTGTGTAGTACACTGCATATTTGCGACTGATAGTAACTATGGAGTGATTGCGGTAGCCTACAGAGAGCAAGGCACTCTGTCCACCTGTCCAATAGGCACATACATGCAGACAGTGCACCCTCCCCATGTTCTCCACTGGACACCTGCAACACCTGTGGTGCCATCACATGTGACCCACAAAGGACATACCATGCCTGAAAACATGCACTGTATTTACAGATGCCACTGACACCAGGGAATACCGTTAGCATGCTATCAATGTAGGTGCAGGGTTAACCTGCTGTCCTTTACCAATTCCTGCCATTGTTTGCCAAGACTGGCACATCTGATGATAATCTGTGTACACAACATGGGCCCGACACCCCAGGTATAGTTTCACATGTCACTGTACATGCATTTGGGAGGTGTGCACATCCCAGACACTCTCCAAGTCATGGACCAGGGAAAACATACATGGCAAGCGATGCACAGCATTGGCCACATGCAATAGCCACAAGGTGACTGGATGGTGGGTACAATACTGACCTGTGTGGGCAAATGAAGAAAACACAGGCCTGAGCCACAATGCAGACCATTGCCATGTGGCCTGATGCCAAGGTATACCCATCACCTAGCCTTGTATAGCTATCTGGCACAGTCAACCACCACATACCCATGCAGAAATGCACCAATGCATGTCAGTACTGGCACCCTGTATGTTCGTGGGTGTGTGTTGTCTGATATGTATATTCACATCCACACTCACTACAACCCCCAGTGGTATACTGAAGCATGCTGTCTGATGTCAGACATCTCCCCATACTCTTTGTTCATATAACCTCCGTATGACCCTTGTGGTGCATGTGATACCTGCACAGTAATGTGTTGTGGCAATCTCACTAGGGATGAGCTGTATCCCTGGCCCTGCCATGTGTGTCAATGTGTGTGTCCCTGTGAGAGTGTGGCTGTGTTGATGCTGGCACCTGTTCATGTGGACAGGCACGTGTACACCACATACCATATAGCTACCATATCCCTGTTGTAGATGTCACTCACCATCGCATATATTTTCTGCAGACTCCACAGCAGGTAACCTATGTGGTACATCCAGCAACTGCATAGGACTGCGATAGCACTACATAGTCTTCAGGGGTTTGCTACCCTGTGCTGGTAGGTGTGTGACACAAGCATGCTTAGGTTTTACTCTCCCACCCCTCCCTGACTTGTCGATGCCTCTGTCTGCCTCTCTCACTCCCTCACTGGTGGATGTAGAGACCTATACCTGCTTTTCTTAGGCACCAGCATGTATATTTAAGGTAATGCTCATGATCAGCTGATGGCTTCTGCATGAATTGCAGCCCTCCCCTAGCTGATTGCATGTGAAACAGCTGTGGTAACATTCCCATAGCCAATTGCATGGTAACACACTCCAATATCTAGGAACATCATGTTTGTGTTGGTACTTTTCATTCACTGTGAGCAGGAACTCGTTCTGTTGTTTGGCAAACGGCATCTCAGATGGAGTGGGAATTTACCTCTGACAACATACACTGTGGAAACAGGCCAACACAAAGGAGGGGGATGTGTCTGACCTGATTACAGACTGTAAGTGCTGCTATACTGCATTCGGAGTAATGTTGGTTTAACAGGGTGTGTGCGGATATGGCTGTCCTATATGTATTAATACCTGCCATGTAAATTGTATGTTTATGAGGACTCCCCATCTGTAGGGTCTTCTGCAGACTGGACAGTGTGTGGTGCCTTTGATGTCATGTGTTACCCACAGGACATGTATCTGTGAATTGCAGAAGGTAGTGTGAGGACTGTAGTCTGTAGATGGTGAAAACCAAGACAGTTACTGACTTCATATCCCTCATAGGACATATGTTGCAACAAACCCTGTTACAACAGTAAATGTATGATGTTATCACATCAATGTGTCAATACTGGCCTTGTGTATGTGCTTCCAGCCACAACTCAATTAACCTTTGTACATATGTCATGCATTAAGAGGTGCATATGTGCTGTACACCATAATTGGTGTCATCATATCTGATGACAAGCCAGTGAGATATTAGATTGCTACACGTTATGTAAAGTAGGGGTTATATTTGATGACATAACCTGGACATACTGTAGTTGTTTGTGCAGTACTGAGGTCTTTGTACTTATGGTAAATGTTGACAGCGTGTGTATTGTTAATATGTACCTTGGCCTGTGTATAGACTGTGGTAGTTGTCATTGTCCTAGGTCCCATCCTATCTGATGCTACATGCTGCTCCACTGTATGTTACTGTATTGGCATACATGTTTGTAGGGCCATACACACACATGTCCCATACCACAGTCAGCCATCAGACCAAACTGTGTAGCGGCCCAGTATATATAGGGTTAGTGTGTGAATGGCACATATGAGGATGGTTTCAAACAGATAGTCCATAAACTGTAATATCATGCTGGCTTGCCATATGTGGCTGTGGCTGTGCTCTCATTGGTTGTGGTTATGCACTTTCACACAGGTGTATCTTACCTTTGCAGTGACATGCCTGTACAGGCTGCTATATATGGAGGTACATGTGCATTCCCCCATAGGAGATGTAGCCCAGTGTTTAGCCAGTCTGCCTGTAGCCTTCCCAGTGCATTGTTACATGCCTAGCAGCTTAGTGTACTTACTAAGTGAGATGTCATGTGCAGATACTTGCCAGATGTATTGCTGCCGGGCCTCCCTTAACAGTCATGTATGTCAGACAGAGCAGTGGGATGCTGTACAGATGTATGTCAATATCTAGTGGGTAGTATGTGGCCATGGCACCCCTGTACCAGTGGGTATTACGTGTCAGGCCAGACAGGGGTGTGTGAATGCATAACCTATGGTGGCATATGTATACCAGTCGTTATGTGTTATACCCATCTACATGGCTGTTAACATCCATATTGTCAGATATGGTACACATGTTTTGCACTAAGGGTTCTGTGTATACCTCTGGACTGTACAGAGTGTGTGTTAGAATGTCCACACATATTGGGCAATATCTCTGCTGATCTCGACAGGAGCAGTACGTGCTAGCAGTGGTACTTTACTATGATGTCCTTAGGATGTCTGTCAGTAGCCAATGGCACACATGTGGAAAGCAGATGTGACCTCCCACACACACCATGTCTGTGAAGACAATCCCAATTACAGTAGCAATAGTATATAGAACTGTAATAGTACACAAATAAAGGTTTTCCATTTCTGCAAACCTGTGTGTGGTGTTTTGTCCTAGGACCTCTCAGTGGGTATATGTTGCAGGCAATGATTGTCATTCGTATGGGTGGCCCATACAGTGTCCAGGTGCTCAGGTGTGAACTGTAGGTATAGTGGCTGTTCCATATTTTTTGCACCTTCTACATATTTATCTTACTGTACATATTTCTGCATGTGTATGTGTAGTCACATGTATAGCTATATACACATATATATATATATATATATATATATATATATATATATATATATATATGCATATCTGTATCTGCATATCTGTGTATGTGTATATGTATCTTGCAGATGTTGATAGCTTCCACATTTTACATTTCCTATGGGGTCCAGACTGTACTGCATGATATGTTACCAATACCATCCTGATATCATACAGGTGGGATGTAGTACTGTTAACATCTTGTGCCCATGTCATGTCAGGTCCTGGTTATGGGATTTGCACCACCTGGTAGTGTATTGCAGGGCAGACGTGTTTGGCTGTGGGGGGTATGCCTATTCGTACAAGACGTATATTGTTTGGGCCTTTCAACTCCATTAATGGTGCATATGGACATATTTGTTTTTGTTAATATACCATTGCTATCTACAGATGCATGGCCACATATACCTATATATATATATATATATATATATATATATATATATATATATATCTGCTTATATATATATATATATATATATATATATATATATATATATATATGACTATGTCCGTATATACCTACATAGATATATATATGAGTAGATGTATGTACCTTGCTGTGTATATGTAGACATATAGGTGTAGACATATATATATGTGCTGATGTAGGCATTTGCATGTATATATGTTGATATATATTTATATATATGCATATATTTATATATATATATATATATATATATATATATATATATATATATATATATATATATATCTATCTCAACATATATAGATATGTTGTATCTGTTTAGATATTAATATATTTACACACTCATACATCTAGATGTTGGTATACATTCTCTGTACTGTTGCATGACTGGGCTGGATGATATGTTTCTGAAAACATCCAATTTGTGTATCTTTGGCGTGGCTTAGTGGTAAATCACTTTGTCTGTGGTGTGCAGGGTCCTTTGTTCGAGCTTTGCAGAGGCTGTTTATTTTTCTTTTGCTGGGCAGAACAGGGGCCATTGAATACCGAGTGATTAAGGCACTTTAAAGCAGTTGTAAGCGGGTTTGCGTGGGTTTGCATGGTGGTAAGCGCTTCTAACTTCCGGTTACAGTTTCTTGTACTCAGTTAGCTTCTACATTGCTTAGTCTGTGTAGGTAGTACTTACCCCCATGCAAACGCACTTAAACATGCTTACTTTTGCTTACATATGCTTACTACTGCTTATTTGTGCTTAAACCTGCTTAATAGTGCCTTATTCATTATGACACTGACACATCACATGTGCATTTACTGCAGTACTGCAATTCATAAATATATGTTATTTAGTGGGTTTTGCAACAAAAATATTGGTTATAACGTGCTTTGCCATGTAAAATAGAATGTGCTGCAGTGGGACTCGAATTGGGAATGCCTGCTCATTAGGCGAATACTCTGCCCACTACACTATTGCTGTGCTGTTTCATTTGCATATATCTTCCTTGTTATCCTCTTCAGCCTTTTAAGCTGTTTTAACCATAGCTAAGTGATGGGCACACCTGCGCACCTACGGTTAGCTGTACTTGGATTTAAAAAAAAATAAAGGGTTTTCTTCATTTGATTTTTATGTACTGTTGCTGTTGTACACATGGGGAACTGTTGGTGGGGATATGCGGACACCTATGAGCGATCTCGCTCATTTCTTATCACTTTCTGCTGTTCTACATTACAGGGGCATGTTTATTCTGAGAGCTCTGCTCTCAGACATGCCCCCTGCACTCGTACATGCTCCATGTAAGTCTAGGAGCTTGGGCAGCGTGCCTTCCTTAATATGCAAGGCGTGCTTCCATCCTGCTCCTAAATGGGTGCTTCCGTGTGGGACTAAGCTAGTCCTGCACAGAAGATTAGTGAATCCGGGGGATCATAGATAATCATGATCCATTGCTTTGATGTTTTCCCAATGCCAATTCACATTGATCTTCTGCCCATCTGAGCAGTGGCCTATCACAGCAATTCTTCATTTGAAGCAACTTGCTGTGCTTTTGTGTGTGTGCCAGTCAGTGTGCACAAAAATGTTAGACTATCAAAGCAAATCTGTTGAAATTCATGTTTAACAGCAAAATTACTCATATTTATGTCACAAAGGATGAGATCCACATTTCAGTTAGTTCTATCAAATCTGAAAGCAAAATATGGAGTCAATAGCAGAAATATGACAAAAACATCAAAATTAAAAGATTTGTACTGGGAGACAAAGTCTATGGGACAGATTCCAAAGTATATTCTTGGAGAAACACTTTACCTGAAGCAGCTATGTTACTATGGATTTAGTAAAAACTGCTCGAGGAGTCCCTAGGCCTTATATGCAAATGGGGACTCCAGGAGTAGTTTGCTCCACTCCGTAAGAAAATGATCAAACTTATAAAAAATTCCATTGGCACTGAATACAAATGGAAAGAATTAAAATAATCCTGTACTCCCTTATTTTCAGTTGGTGGATTTGGAGCAGGAAGTGCTCCACCTATATGCAGGCACTCACATTGCAGGGATTAGCTGAGCACAGTTTAAATGCCTGTGGCACTGTTTCCTCTGTACAGGTGCAGGTGTACTACAGGCTGTGAAGAGATAGTGAGGGACCAGGAGTGCATATGAAAGCTCGTGTAATGTTACAACTGTCCTCTTCTCACCAAGGGATGGATCCAAACACATTTTTTTTAAATATTAGAACTGTACTTTGTTAGTGCAGTGCCACATTATGCCCTCCTTGTAGTGCTGGACTTTACAATGAATGCAGAGCAATCATATCTGCCTTAAAGCTAGCACTGTGGTGTTAGCTATGTTCAGGGGCTCTCGGCTCCATCTGTATGAAGGAACTGGTACTACATGCTGGTTAAATATCTACAGTACCACATCTCATATATAAGCAGAATTGGAGTGACAACTGACTTCAGGTTAACTCAAAGATTATGTCATGGGCTCAGCACAAAAAAAAAAAAATCAGGAATTGGTAATGTGGTTTCTCAATATATAACATTAGTGAGTCTCATTGGCTGCTCCAACAATGAATGCATGTATGTAAGTATGTATGTATGTATGTATATATGTATGTATGCATGAATGCCTACATATGTGTGTGTGTGTGTGTGTATATATATATATATCTACACACACACACACACACACACACACACACACACACACACACACACACACACACACATATATATATATATATATATAGAGAGAGAGAGAGAGGGAGAGATACACAAACACACACACGCATGTATTTGTTTATTTAGTGCAATCTAATGACCAAGAAAGTCCGTCAGGTACTCAGGGGGCACCAAAAATGTGTACAAACTGTATGGAAAACATTAAGCAAATGCATTTTATAGAAAAGCTTAATCAACACATTATACAAAAGAGACTAGCAGTGACTATAGTATAGATTACGCAAAATAAGAATATAACATATAAATACAGAGTATAAAACATCAAGCTGCTTAGGCTTCCACATTCATAAACAGTGGCATAAAGTGACAGAGAGCAACACAGGTAACACATAAAGCTGTAGTACTAAGGTAATTTATCCATTGTCACAAAAGTATGAGCTAGTGGCTTCATTGTAAAGGTGTCATTTTGGATTGACTTTAAAGGTTATCAATGTTTTTTGTTGTCTTACCTCAATTAGAACGTGAGTCCATCTTGTTTCACTAATGATAGTTTTAACGAGAGGTCTAAGTAATGTAGTGATTTTCTATAGGTTGTCTCTGAGAGTGTTTGCTGTCTTATAATTGTGTTTGTAAGGGTAGGCATTAGCTTGGTGTGTCTGTTTTGAATAACATATATCTAAGCAGCAGTGTAGTTCTGATGTTGATGGTTAGCCAGTTGCATTCTTTTAGAAAATTATAATAATGAGTTTTGGCATTGACCAGTATGATAAATCTACATGTTTTCTTTTCAGCCATTTGTATCTTATGGATGTTATAGTTAACAAGGGCAGGTAATATTCAGTTTTGTGATTAAGAGCATTTCTTGCTAAGACACTGTGTGAAGATGGAGGGAGGAATGGGAGAGCTTGTAGCATAATTTTAGCTGAGCAAGTGTTTTATTGACAACCTTATCAGTATGCAACATAAAGACTAGGGTGCTTAAAAACAAATAAATAAAAATAAACGTTAGGGTGCAAGGTGAGATTTAAAGTCTGAGATACCTTTATTCTTCAGCATCAGGAACAGCATTGCTGCAGTTGCCATCTTTTATTGACAGCAGAGAAAGCTTATTTGGTCTGTGAGAAGGGACAAATAACATAACACAATATTTACTAAGACTGACTAGCAATCCTTGTTGTCAATTCACTTAATTTGGGATGTGAAACTCCACTGAAGTTTATGCTGCAGATCTGGGAGTTATTTAGTAGAGTCCAAAAGTAGCAGGCCATCGGCCTACATTACTGTGTTGGGGGTAGCTCATCTTGTGTAAAATCACTGGTAAAGAGGGAGACTGGCAGTGAGCCAATAATAAACCCCTGCAGTACACCTGCATGAAGGGGAGTTTACCTGCAGGTGAATGAAGATTGAATCCTCAAACCTTTTTTCTTCAATTTCAACCCACCAAGGATTGCAGTCCCCCATATGAAATCACTGTCAGTGAGCTGTGCCAGCAGTGATGTCATTTTTAGGGGGCATTTCCCCTTCTTTGAGTTGGTGCAAGCATGAATTTGGTATATATAAGTCTGCGGGTTACAGGGGGCTTGTGTCTCATTATAGAAAAAATAAAAAGTGTTTTTTTTTTCTTTATTTTTTTTTTGTGTATGGAATATAGTTTGGGTGTACCACTCTTCAGTGAGTAAATCTTCACCCATTTTTTTGTGGAAGCCATTAAGGGTCCCAAACTGTAAAAGTGAGTTTTTGGCATAGACATGTAAAGCCCTGTTTTCCATTTATCTTTTAAGTCAAAGTAAATTAATGCTTCCAAACTAATGTTTTCCTACTTTGATAAATAAAAATGGGTATACCAAGCAGCTGTATCATTCTAGCATTCATGTACATTTGGGTATGGAAGGAAGTTCTTTCATCCCTGCAGTATGATGTCATGCTAGGGGGTGAAATTAGAATTTAGCATGGGGATAGCATTGTAGGATAACAATGGCTCTCTATAGCACTATACCAATTATTTTGGAATCCCAGAATATTTATGGAACTACATTTTTGCTCTTGAATGGCTGGATAAATGAATATCTGGAAACAAGTAAACATTGCATCTACATTTTTGCAATTGTCATGTTTTCCCAGAGGCCAATAGGACAATTATTTCAAGCAGAGCTTTAAAATATTTTTTCTTCATTAATGGAATCATCTTGTTATTGTTACTCTAATATAAAAAGCAAAACTATTTCTTTAAAAGCCTGAGGCATATTGATAAAAATTGTCAGTTTTTCTTGTCAAAAAAGCTACATATAAAATGTATAAGTAAAATGCTTAACAAACAGGCATACAATCATCATAGAACCCTAATACCAGAATACAGTAAATTTTGAATGATACAAACAAAACATGTTTTTCTGTTACAACTTTTCCATCTGCAGAGATGGATGAGTCTAAAAAAATAATGGGAGGAATTCACTAAAGCTTACAAGAATTTTTTTTTTGGTGTAAGCATCTCGCCACAATGCACAATGCATACAAGAGTGCAAACAATTTTAGATTCAGTAAGTGTCGCTTAGCAGCATGCAAGCACGGGCAAACAGGAAAAGTCCCATGGAATGCAAATTACCTCATAAGCAGTTGAATCTTATGCAAATTAATCAACATCCAACAAGCAGAAAAGCATCTGTGTAGACTCCATGTCAGTCTTCGTAGTGTACGCAAAATTTTTCCACATACAGGAGTTTACACGGAGAGAACAGGATGAAAAAGTCCACAAATATGGACATAACTCCCCAGAAAATGTTAGAACACATACATATATATGCAGGAGGTACATTGCGGATGTCTGAAAACGGAAGGGAATATGTGAAATTAATAATATATTTTTTTTAATAATTTCAGCATGTTTGTGCTATGTGCCACAGTGAGCAAACATGCTTAACAGAAATAAAAAATAAATAAATAACATTTCTAACATGGTTTTCACAAATATACTGTAGGACCTTGCATTGTGCATAAGTGCTGTTTCCCAGCTCACATGGCTATGAACTATGTAGTTTCTAGGCTGTCAGCATGGAAATCTATATAAATGAGGTAGATTTCCTGAATTTCTGAAAGGAGCAACTGTGTCCGCATATCCACTTCATGTAGGCTCCTGCATGATGTTGATATTCCCAGAGGATGTGAATTACATCAGGGGAGTGTGTCCCATTATTTTTAGGACTTTTTGTGCCCATTGTCCATGTTTGAGTGGCACGCCGCACAGGCTAGCATGTCCACATGGACAGACCACCCCATGACAGTGATGACTTAGGCAGCAATCAATTAAAACTGGGTATCTTCAATAAATAGTTTTGACTGTTGTATAAGCTATGCTGAGTGATGGTGCACATAGCGCCGCATCATACAAAAATTAGGACCTTTAAATTATGTGAAGTATATCCTGGCCAGGTAAACTGCATCATAATTAACCAATCCCACATCATGGACCTAAAGCAGAATTGTATAAAGTATGTGTACACCCTACATTCTGTTCAATACTCTGGACCACTGGAGTAGTAACTTGGGAATTTTAACTAGGACAATGCTAGGGGCTGCCACAGGTCTGCTACATCTGTATGTGCTAGATGCTGAAGTCAATGCTGCTGGCGCTGCTGACAATAGGCCTAGGCTGAGAAGGAGAAGAGTGTTCAGGCCCAGGGTAACCTTCCAGGACCTACATGAGCTGGAGACTGTAGAGTGCTACAGGGTGGACAGGGACATATTACAAGAACTCACTGAGCTCTGCCACCCTCAACTTAGAGCCAGAGCTAACAGAGTAGAACCCATACCAGTGGAGACAAAGGTATATGTAGCCCTTAGGATGCTATCTACATGTACTTTTCAAAGACCAACTGAGGACATGATGGGGGTGTCACAGGCATCTGCATCCAGGATACTCCACCAGTTCCTGGATGCTATGTTTCCACATACTTGTGTGCACATATCTATTCCCCTTACCCCTTAGCCAAGGGCCAGCAATATGCAAAACTTCTACCATGTAGCACACTACCCTGAAGTTCTAGGTGCCATAGATTTCACACATGTACACATCAAGCCACCACCTGTTGACCAGGGTACAATCTATGTTAACCGCAAGGGGTACCACTGCATCAACTGCCAGGTCATGTGCAATGCCCAGGGGATTATCATGAATGTGTGTGCTGGCAACCCTGGCAGTTATCACAACTCTCATATCTGGCACATATCATGGCTGTACCAGATGTCTGGTAGGGGGCATTCCACAGGACCATTTACTGGGGGATGCTGGCTATGACCTGGAACCATGTGGATGATGAGACCCATCAGAAATGCACACACACCCAAAGAAGAACTCCATAATGAGGCACACACACAAACTAGGAACATCACAGAGCATGCATTTTGGCTTCTGAAGTCACAGTTCCAGTGCCTCGATATACCTGGTGGAGCCCTGCAGGATACTCCAGCCACATGTGCACAGATATTTACAGTATGTGCTGTACTAAACAATCTGCGCCTGTGGAAACAGCTGCAGCAGGATCAGCAAAGAGAAGGGAGTCAGGCTATTGTGCATCCCAGCAGAACATGTGTTGTTGTTCCCCCACCCCAACACAGCAATGATACCATATTTATGCAGGTGACTGTGTCATGACCCCTTGTCTGTTAAGCAGCCTCTGTGGCCCAAATGACTAAGGCAATTACCTTTTGGGTGGCATCCATGGTTGTAATCTAGAAGTATCCACTTCTTTTGGAATGAGGTATTAATAAGTTGTATTTTACAAACTGTCCTTCTGTGTATGCTGTACTCTTATTAACCTTTTTCACATATTAATTACATAAAACAACTGTAGAACATCTTAGCCAGTGTGAAATAAGTGCAGCAGTGCATAAACAGGGAGTAATGTCATATTGTGTAACACACAGAATCCTGGACTGGAGTACAACTAGGTGTGGGCTGGAGACAGCTTATAACTAGCCAAAACTCTCAGTGTGCATGCTCCCCACACAATGACATTTAAAATATATATGTGTGTGTGTAAATATATATATATATATATATATATATATATATATATATATATATATATATGTGTGTGTGTGTGTGTGTGTGTGTGTGTGTGTGTGTGTGTGTGTGTGTGTCATTGTTATTTACATAAATAAATAAATATTATATATATATATATATATATATATATATATATATATATATATATAATATGTGTGTGTGTGTGTGTGTGTGTGTGTATGTCTGTATTGCCCAACATACCCAGATCATGTTGAGTATAGTTGCACTATAACACATATATCATTTTGGTCAAAGGACCAAAAGTAAGGACTCAGCAGTAGGTAATGCACTTAATTCCAGCCTCCTGTGCCTGCTAATGTCACCACACATACACCAAGAAGTTAACAAGTTGGGTAATGTATAGTGTTGTGTACTCAAGCATTGACAAGGCAAATTGTTTTTGGCCACAGGCTTTCCCAGCCAAATGCAAATAGACACATAGGGCCAAAATGGCCAATGTTGCCACATAGCTAGAATAAAAAAAAGCAGTTATCTTCCTGCAAGGCTACTACACGCAAATAACAATAAAAAGCAATGTCACTCTACAGGCCATACATGATGTTCAACACAGGCTTTGTTTATCTCCTCTACAAGTAGTTCACCTGAAGCCATTTATAAAGCAGACTTGAACTGTGGTATATGCATTAAGTTATATGATCTGTAGTGTGTACGACTAGATAGGTAGGGGTTCTAATCTCACTTCAGCTCACATGGTGTGTATGAGCATCTCCCTACAAAATACATATGATTACCACAGCGACTTAAGCAGGGTTTTGCAGTATTTTGGGTGTAGAAGGTAATGCAGGCCTCCAAATATCTGTCCCTACAAGGCTTCCTAATGTCACCTAGCATAAGGGTACCTAAAGACACTTTAGTGTCAGACTTAAGATGTGGTGTGTGCATTAAGTTCTGTGATCTGTAGTATGTTAGACTAAATAGGTAGGGGTTTTAATCTCATTGCAGCTAATTTGGTGTGTGTGTGTGTGTGTGTGTGTGTGTGTGTGTGTGTGTGTGTGTGTGTGTGTGTGTGTGTGCGTGTGCAGTGTTCTGCAAATATGAATTGGTAGTGGTACTATTCTCACTGTAGACAAGTTGGTGTCTGTGGATGTTAGTCAGAGCATGTTACATCAGCCTATGGGATAATAGCATCATAGGATTTTACTAGACTAATGGACTTAGGCCCCTTACAATCCTACCCAAGTTCTTACCCTTATTTACACAATCAGCACCCATTGCCCCTGTCCAAGATGGAAGCATGTAGAACCCCCAGGGTGAAATTCTGGTCACCCATCTAATTGTACACATTACATCCGAAGAGAGCCATTGAGGTGATCTGTTTGACATTAAGCAGGAGTCTGCGCCAAAGGTTTGTTAAACTCTGGTAGACATATCTCTCCCTCCAGCATGTTTCATTGATGTCACATACCAGGTTAAATTACTTATAGTGAGTAATCCATGCATCATTTAACTTATGGATATGCAGCAATTCCAATAAAGCAGTGTCAGAAATTGCCTAGTATGCAAAGCAGAGATCACCTCTGAGTACTCTGTATGACACAGACTAACGTGACATTGATTTTAGATGACCTGATAAGATAGATGTTGCAGACTTGGATTTCCTTTGTAAAGGACCTTTCTGGTCTCTGAAATTGCCACTGGTGCTTGAAAGGTACATAACAAAATGGCCATTGCACTCAAACATTTGCCTGATGGGGAAGAGTACATGGAGGTTTTAGCTACTTCATATGTGGGTGACAGTACCTTCAGTTATGACACAAGCAACATGTAATGCCCTTCTCACCACTGTGAGGACATGGTGATCTAAAATAAGGTAGGTGTAAACCTGTGTGCCCAGGTCTCTCACCCCTAAGTATGTACTAAAGTGTCGCTATTGATGCGCTACTTAGCAAGAACATTACCTGTCCCAAAAGGAATGATACTACATATACTTGCATGGAGTTTACAGCTATGATTGTGGCAACAAGCATATCTTCATGTACCACCCACATGTAGGATGTTGGCATAATTTGGAGATTCACTGACTGCTACCGGTTTTCAGGCAGCTACAGTTATCCCACTCCACAAGGGGGGAATCTGCCTTGGATCCCAGAAGCTACCATCCCATCTGTCTGACAAGCCTGATCTGCAAGGGCATGGAATGCATTATCATGGAACTTATAAACAAAGACATTGGCAACCTTCAAACACTGGACCCCACCCAGTTTGGGTTTGTGAAGGTCCGATCTTGTCTTCTGAATCTGATTGACTTCTTCGAATCAGTCTCCAGAGCTGTTGACAAGGGTAAGGCGGTCCACACAGCCTATCAAGACCTCACCAAGGCCTTTGACACCACCCCCCACTCTGGAATCCTAGATAAACTTACTAAGCTGGGCATAAATCCCTACGTCACTCAATGGGTTGCCAAGTGGCTTACTGACAGAACCCAGACTGTAAAAGTAGCCGACTCCAAATCCAGCTCCAGACAAGTGACAAGTGGAGTACCTCAAGGTTCAGTCCTGGGACCACTCTTGTTTGGCATCTATTTCTCTGAAGTACTGGCCAACACTAAGGGACTCAGGCTAACAAAGTTCACAGATGACTGCAAACTGGAAGCCATTATTGAATCCCCAAATGATGTGGATATTTTACAAAAGGGCCTTACAGAAACAGATGCCTGGTGCTAGAGCCATGGGCTCAAGCTTAATGCCAAGAAATGTATAGTTATCCCCATTGGAAAAACACATGTACCCATGAATTACCACATAGGTGGCAGTACACTAAGCATCGAAAGTGTGATGAGAGACTTAGGGACACAGGTGGACAGTGGTCTCACTTTTGATAACCACATCCCCACAACAGTCAGAAAATCCTTCTATGTGGCACACCTCATCACTAAGGGCTTTTCATCCAGAAAAAAGGAAGTCATTGTCCCACTGTACTCATCCCTCACTAGACCCATTATAGAGTATAATGCCCCATTTGGTATGTACCTCACAAGATATCTGCAACAGCTGGAAAGGCCACAGAAATACCTTACCAAAAGAATCACAGGCCTAAAGCAGATGCCATATGCTGACTGTCTAAAAAAACTCCAGCTATACTCTGTGGCATTTCATCTACTCAGAGGCGATCTCTGCTTAACATACAAGGCCATGTCAAACCCTGAGCTGTTGGACATGCCCCACTTAAAGAAATCCCAATCCCCCAGAGCCACATGCTCCAGGGATCTAAACCTTGTCATCACAGTGAATAAAACATGCTGGAATAGACTGCCCATACATGTCAAGCAGAGCACCTCATTGGCCCTCTTCAAAAGGAACCTTGATGATTGGATGGGAGATAGTAAATTCACTCTGGGGAACCTGTAAGTCGCCCTGCTAGACAGGGGTCCAGAGAAGTAAATATTGTGGGAAGAAATATCCAGGGAATTGTTATGGCTAGGCTTGCATAGGCCCTAGAGCCGATAGCCTAGTACCAACCTATGAACCTATGAACCTAACATGGATCACTGCCACTGTGGAGTGCAGTAAACTTGAACATCTATGTCAGCTGACATTGAACATTGAACATTGTATTGTGACGCAGCAGATGTGCTCCTATTTTAGATGAGGTCAGTACCCTGGTGAAATCCTGCAAGGCTTGGAACACAAGGCATAGTACAAGCAAAAGTCAAATGATTGCTCTGCTTGCTAATCAGGGCATCTACCTGAAACAGGGTATGTCAAGCCTACAGATTCATGCATCATGTGGGACAACTGTGTGGATCAACAAACAGGCTGTGGCCTGCTTCTCATCTTCAGCTTGGTACTAATATGTTGCTTCTAGTGAGAGTAAAAGAATAGGAGTTTTGTATCCCAGCAAAGTGTGGCTTGGTTGAGACCAGCAGTAGTAGTAGCCATGCACCAGCAATTCAGGGCAATCCCCTCTTTTCAGCAGTCTTCACAAGATAATTGTTTGTTTTGAGTACTCACTGCTTGATTAGTGTCTAACTGCAGCATAACTTTGGAAATACTCCATCCTTACCTTTATAGGGTGCACACATTAGTTTCCCTTCCAGTGTTTGCCTGTGCTCTGCACAACCTCAGACACCTTGGGTGACAATTTTCTTGGAAACTATGATGGAAGTAACTGCAATACCAAGTTGTAGACAGGACAACCAGCATGTAGTGACAAGTACTGTCCCTAGAAGTCTCAGTAGTCTGATATTTAAAGCCATGAAAAGAATTATCATTGAAATGATCATTAAAGATGCAGCACACCTACAGACACTGGACCAATCCCAGTTTTGTTTTGTCAAGGCAGATCATGCCTACCCTACCTGGTGGACCTCATTGAGTGCTACACAAAACAATGGATGAGAGGAAAATGATTCACCCCACCTACCATGGCCTGACAAGGCAATTGTCACTGTTAGGCCATCAGGCACTGTTGACAAACTGTAGAAGTTTGTTACAAACTAGTATGTCAGCTGGAGGATAGCCAAGTGGCTGACAGACATCATCCAGGACAATAGCATTGGAGAGTCCATCTCTACAATGAGGCCAGTTACCACTGGACTCCCTCACAAATCATTCCTGGGGCTGCTCCTTCTAGGCATTTACTTCTCTGCAGTCACACCCACTGACATTGGCCTCTGACTGACTGGATTTGCAGAAGATTACAAATTAGAAGCTGTGATTGAATCCTACACTGACTCAACAGTTATCCAGGATGGACTGACACAGCCATTCAGTTGTTGTCACAGCCATGAACTTACAGTAAATGCCTAGGAATGCACAATACTATCCCTTGGAAACTCATCCACCCCTGGTAACTAACATATTGACCGCACACCTCCAACAGATGACCCAGTAGTCAGGGATTTACGAACACATAGATAGTGATCTAGCCTCTGACTATCACAGGTCAGTAATATTCAGGGATGCATTCTGTGTTGTGCAACCTATAAACAAAGGTACGGCATGTAAATCCAAGGCAGTCATTGTTACTCTGTATTCACCATTCATCACACCAATCGAGTGCAGTGCCACCTTTGGGATGTAAGTATGCAGGCATATCTGACATCTGTCAAATCCAAGGAGATTCCACAGTAAACTAATACACAGTGTACACAACATGTCCTGTGCAGACCATATCAAGCCTGTAACTGTGTATTCTGTCCCTGACATGCTTTGGAGGGGAGGTGTATGCCTGCCATGCAGGGAGGTGTCAGGCCCCACTGTGTACCTCCTGCATATTCAAGAAAGGACTAGCATGAGAATTACCTGTCCTACAAACCTACACCTTGAATGTGTTATATACAAGACATGCCGGAGAGACAGGTATGTAGCCCAGATACTACATCCGATATGTAACAGCCTCCCCATACATGTGATGCACAGTTCTGCCCTAAAGCAAATCATGTGCAAGTTACATGAGAGGATGGGGAACACAACAATGCTAACTGCTTTAAGACAAATGTCTCTAATGGACACAGAGAAAGTGTAGATGGTTCACCTTGCACACTCCGGCTTGTCCATCTGTCAGTTTACAAAACCCTGCACACAATTATCAAGGGAATTAAACCTTGTCAGAGTTTAGGGATGCATGGCTAGGATGAAAGATGCCCCTGTTTTTGTTAGCCTATTATACACATATGAACCTATGGAGCCATGCAACTACACTGTTTTACCTTTCTGATGACATTTTTCTTCTGTGCTGTCATTCCATCCTGTGTTCTGATGTTGATGGCTGTATTGTAGATGTGAACCCATAGCTATGTCCTACACAATCATGAAAGTGAAAAGTAAACAGTGCCATGAGACACCTTTCATTATGTGACTACACAGCCATTACAACAGCATCCAAAGTAACATACAGAACATGATGTGGTTTACTCATTATGATGTCAGCGTAGAATATGTGTGACTGACCAGTACAAGTTGGGAGGGTGGCCTAATGGTTAAGTTTGCCTTACAAACACAAGGTGCAAGGTTTGAGTCTCAAAAGCGATAATTGACCAGGCTTAAAATGGCTCGCAAGAGCAGTTAGCTTAGTACTAATCTATGAACCTATATGAACAAGTAGCATGTCAAAGGCAACAATGGATGAAACAAATACAAATTAATTTAGATAGTCACCCTGTGCATCAGACATGTCGCTTTATTTTCTTACATCGATGAGAATGATGGCAGGGATGTGGCACAGGTATCATCACTTGCACAAGGTGTTGTATGGGGGTGCAGGAGGCCTAGGCTGACCAAATAGAGTGGCAAGTGCATGTATGATTCAGAAAGGGAAGCAGGCAAGACGGACCATGTAAATGTGGCGTGTGTGTCTGTAGGTGACCTGAATGTGACAGTGGTGTGTGAGTGTCTGCATGAACACAGCCAAGCTCAGTGCTAGCCCTACATGAATGCATGTTGGACAGCTTGAGACATGCATGGTAGAGCTGACAGTTCATCATCTCTGCCCCAGAACATGAGAACTGGCTCTGCCAGGAGTTGCACTGGCACCTCCATGCCCAAGGTCAGATGCTGTGCTACTACCTGGGGGTGACTGCTGTCTGCTGGGAACTTGTCCTCCACGGGACCACCCAGGACCACTAGCCCATGGCCTGCCACATCTTGGTGTGGACAGCACAGTCCCCTCTGGAGCACTGGATAAACTGCCACTAGAGGAGTGTGATTGTGTATGGACACGTGGACTCTCAGCAGATGTAGTTGCTGATCTACGTCCATGAGTCGAACGCTCAACTCCAACTAGACATTCCATCACAGACAATGGGCATTCCAAGGCAGATACTGTGCAATCTGTCTCAGACCAATGTCTTACCACTGCATCAGTCAACTGATCCAGGGTATCAGAAAGATGGTGGAGGCAGTCACTGTTATCAGACTGTGCTACATCCATAACCCTGAGCATTCACCTGGAGTTGCTTTCAGAATGTGCCTGTGACTCCATGATGGCCCTAAACATATGCCAAGTGACACTGAATGAGATGGTTCCCATTTAAATTGTCATTTGCACAGAATGTTGACTCGCAGAACAGTGAGTTGACAACATTGAAAGTTTAAAAGAGAGAACTCCTGGAAAGGTGAATTTCACCTCCGGGAAACTAATCACTTGGCTACCACTTATGAAAAAAAATACTAAATAAATTAAACCCACCCCCCCCTACTTAAATATACCAACTTTGAGTTCGCACTATAGTGGAGAAAAGGGCAGAGGTCACCAGTGGTGGCCAAGTGGTTAATTTCCAGGAGGCAAAATTCACCATTCAGGGAGTTCTCTCTTTTCAACATTCGAAGTTGTCAGCTCACAGAACAGGGAGTCAATATTCTGTGCATTTGACAATTTCAAGGGGAACCAATCAGACACAGGTGGTGTTGGGACAGTAGGCCTCCTGTGAGCACCCCTATCAATCTGTCTGTGTGGAACCTCACCAACTGTTTGGCTATGGCCAGTGTCAACACTCACAGCAGCTACAGTAGCCACACTTTCCTGTTCAATGTCCCCACCCTCTGACTGTCAATATCTGTGGCCTCATGGGACTGGGAATGCATAGACATACTGATTGTGTACAGCGATAATGATGGCAGATGAGGGGAATAAAACTCTGTGACACATTCAGCCCCTTCAGCCCCCAGCTGTGCTTCACTTTGACCAGCATCATCATCAGAGTTTGAAGAGACACTGACTTCAGGTTGTGAACGGGACAATGACCAACCTCCCAGGTCACCTGTGATATAAAGAGGAAAGTATCACACGCGGTGGGGGTGCTGCGGTAGTGTTGTTGCCTCAGAGTAAGACACTGTCCGGTTTGATTCTCAGCTAGAGTGTCTTCTGCATGGAGACATGCGTGAATGGGTGTACTTTCGTTGAATCAGGGCTGGTAACTCGGCACGTAAAAATCAACTACCAATCATTAGCGGACCGGAGTTCCACTGTGGCGACCCCTAACCGAGAAAAGCCGAAAGACACAACAACTACTACACTCTGCAGTAGTATGTTTCAATATATGTTAAGCTTTATACACTGCTGTCACTATTACAGACTTATACAACCCACAATCTGAGATAGTAGGACCTGAGGTCTTTAATTTCTAGCCCGCAATTGTAAATATTTCAAAATAGCAACTCATTATAGGTTTACTATCATAATCCTGAAACTGATTCCATCGAGTGATGACTTCATTGAACTAAAATATTGAAAATGAAAACATTTGAAATGCTCAATAACGAAACCAGTAATGTCAACCTGTCCATATTCAACAAAGTTGAATTAATCAGCATACCTTCCCTTCCAGTCTGTTACAACTAATGTTTTGCAGGGGTTAAGCCCCCTTGCACCCCCCTGCTAATTATATATACAAACTCTGAGATCACACTACAGTGAGGAAATGAGTACATTTCCCAATCCCCACTGTACCGTGATCTCCAAGCAGAACATCAGCCTCAGAACATCAAATGCACACTAGCATTTGTTGTTGTGGTGTTGCCCATTTTCAGTTTAGCCTTCCGTGAACTGAAAATTAGCCTTTTGATTATCCCAGTTCAACTGAATGCTGTCCAAAATTGTGATAGTAAACCCTCTTTAAACTTTACTCTCAACAGCAATACATAAGTTATGCACACTGCATTCTGTGGAACTCTGCACAGTTTACAGGTATGGCCATCTGAAAAGTCCTGTCAGTGCTGTAAAATCAACCACCGTGGTAACACCTACAAGGCCTAGGTATGGCCACAGTGTGTACAGTCAGAACATATTTCCACATTTCTCAATCATGCACACAGTACATCTATCCAGCCATCAGGCTTGGGATGACAATTTAGCTAATACCTTGAAGTAAATTTACATCTGTGACAAAAAACTGTTTTGTGCTTACCAGTGGCAGGGGCACAGTCTCTTCCTATTCCTGATTGTCCTGAAAAACAATTGATGGAGAGGTATTGTAAACCACATGTTACAGTATAACACTGGTAGCTCACCCAAATAACCCCCATTACAGTAGCTGCTATGATGACAGGTATGTGGGTCACAATGTCAGCATGAGCTTAAAACTGCAGGTAACCTACTTCCCCAACCCAAAAAAACACCTGACACCCACATAAAACTGTGTACAGCCTGACCTGGACGCTATTCTTGGGTGGAAATGGTGGCACCCACATCCACAACATATGGTGTGATGGAAGCCTGGGAGGTGTCCTATGTTGCAAGGTTCACCAGGAATTCCTCAGTATCTGTCAGAGGTTGTTCCACGTCAGGCCCACTACCAGCAACCTGACAATTCCTGGCCACATCCACTGTCCTTCTGCCAACTGAGTGAATCATGTCTGTGGCACATTGTCGCACCTGCTCATATGCGCAATTCTGATGCCCCACAGCATTTATGTTATGGACCAATTCTTCCCACAAGGCTTGTCGCTCCTGCCTATTTGCCCTTCTTCTGGGCAGCAGGACTTGGTAGTGTTGTCATAATGACTCAAGTATGAGGTCATTTTCTACCTCAGTGAAAGGTGGGTGACATCTGGTGTACATGTTATCACCTAATATACAAAATAATGAGAACAAATGTCTGAATCACATATGTGGGTGTACAGTATGTACAGATACAGTAATTAAGGAATGTTATCAGTATTCCTCGCTTGATTACACATCTCATATGCAACAGTGTAGCAATTATGCAAAGGGTGTGGAAGCAACAAGGATAGTGGCAATAGTGACCTACACCTGCTTGTGCCATGACAGATACTCACATATGATCACACACCCAACACAGGAGTTCACGTGTAGTGTGGCCCATAGCAGGAAATTACCCCTCCCAATAACATATGTCTATAGTTCAAAGACAAAACATAGCTGTGTAGTATTACAACTGCTAACAAAGGCAGTATCCAGGACACCTGTGTTCCTAGTTAACCAACAGCATTAAACCCTTGCTGTAGTCTGAATTCTCTGTAGGTGTTACACAGCTGCAGATCAATGGCATGTCACTGGTGCAATTCTAAGAAAAGCTTACTGATGTAATCCCCATTCCCCCTAAGTATATTAAAACATACACATCAAGCTGAAAAAAACAATGGTTACATACCTGATGGAGTACAATACTCCTCATTTGAAAGATAGAGATATATATGTCTTGTGACGAGTTTACCATAGAAAAAACTTTCATACACAATGGTCTCCCTGGCTAGGAATTTGGCTTTTTAAGATGGTTCTCATTAGCAGCCACATACCTCTCAACTGTACAGACTTGCAGAATGTCCAGATTTTGGCCTTATATCTTTGGTCTGTTTTTCATAAAATTGTGGTTTTCTGGCAAATTAGTGGTAAATCTTTAAAGTCTGAAGTTCGAAAACAATGACAGGCATTTCAGTTTCAGACTTCATATCCCTCAGAAAATTCATGCTAATGCAAAACCTGTTATTCTATCAACCTTCTAAGTTTCTAAGAGCAATATTTAAAAATTGTCCCTATGTTTGGGCCTTTGTCCCACTTTTATTTATGGCTTTGTCCAGATTTCTTGGTCTAAGAGGTTGAGAGGTATGTTAGAAGGTGATTGCCTCTGAACCAATCTGTGTTCGAGTAATGCTAATTGAAGCATACATAGATGATTTGCAGTGTAATCAGGCAATCTCATGCAACTGTTGAAGGAAATATAAGGCCTCAATATGGAATCCATCCCCTTTCTCATATGATGGGGTGGAAACACTGGGCTAGAGATATGACGTCAGCACAGAGAGGAGGTTTGCAGCATGTACTTATTACATACAGATGTGTGTGCTACAGGCTGCTGCTGCAGACAATAAGCATAGTCAGACAGGCTGCAGAATGTGGAGGAAAACAACACTTATGAGTAATGGTGTGACCTGTGGCAGTCCTGGCATACAGCCAGAGCCTGATTGAGGGAACCCATCCCACAGGATATTGAGATATTTGCTTAAGGTAAGTATGTTAACCAAAGGTATCATTAACAGAGTAAAATGCAACATATTTGGTATGATCTTGAGCAAGGTAGGGGGGTACATTTACCATTATGTCAACCATTTGGTCAACTGCCAAGCCATGTGTTGTATGGTAGTCGTCCGGAACATGTGTGTTGACAACCCTTGTTGCTAGCACAACCTCCATATGCGTATGCTAGTTGTGCAGCTGTGCTTATCTGTAATATCAGTAGCAAATGATTGTGTGTTGCAGTCTGATATTACTGGGCCTCCTTTGTATTACATAACTTAAAATCCCCTGTGAAATCCTCTGCGAATGCATAGTACTGAATAACCTGGCACTCTATGCACTTTCTAGTGTTGCAATAGAAATATGTCAATTGTGTTCCTATCTGCAGGCCTTTGACTTCCATCATTGAACAGCAGACATTCCATCTGAAATGCATTGTGCGGATAAATAGTTGGTGACACAGTCATTCATTACAGAATTCACAACTGTGATGTACACATACATGTAGTTTAAATGCTACACACCACCAGATTTGAAACCAGGAACATGTGTACCAAAAACTAATGTTGCCAAAGCATTTAACAGACTGAACTACTGAGTCACTATTATAGCAGCTCTATTTTTCAACATATAACTGCACACTTACATGCTGTTACCTACCTTATTTACATCCATTATTATGTGCATGGCTTTATAGGGATGTACTTCACCATCAGAGTCCCAGTTAAACACCTATTTTCCATGAATGTTTTAGCAGGTATAGTTGTAAATGTTGCAGATAGACGTGCACAGTTTGCTGCTGTTAGAGACCTCACTTACGTCCATTATTCTGTCTGGCTTTCTAGTGATGTATTCCTATACCAGACTCAAGTTACACTCCCATTTTTTTCATTAGTCTTTAAGCAAATTTGGATGACACAGCACGATGCGCAGCCCTGCTTAAACACGCTTAATGATTGGAAAATGGCACATACGATGTTTTGCTTAAAACACCTGTGTTAATTAACAGCTGTGTGGCTTAGCATGTTGATGCAATTGTCTTGAGTTCAAATTAGGGCAAAGATGTACATTTTGAATGTGATTATTGTTATTTCACACACATATCAACATAGCACCATTTAGCTTAGCTTAGCGATACTGTGCACCATGCAGCATTGTGCAAAAAATCTTTAAAGAAATGAAAAATGGAGAGATGGGACAGTGGTGAAATGGGGTGCAAGCAGGGGGAAAAACATAGTGAAAGGAAGGTAGGTATGTGCAGGAAGGGTGTAGGACAGTACCATAGCTATCTATTTATTGTACTGCAACAACTGTGCACTTTAACAGATTTTTTAGCTGAATTTGGACTGTCATCCCCAGAGAGAGGGGTGAGGACAACATAAGTGTGTTGTCAAGCCAAGTGGACCAAATTAATTGTGTCCAGTGGACACGTGCAAAATGGAGAGCTATATATATATAGGACAATATATTTTTTTTGGAACAGGTGCCCATTTTTTTTTCTTTAAGGTGAGAGTGGAATGTTGTGGAAAGGACACGGGTACATGTCGGGAGGTAAGTTGGGAAGGTGAGGAAGCTTTTGCAAACAGACAAGACAGCAGACAGGGTTGATGTGTGACACAAGAGGGGGGTGAACACCTTGGTTGGGGGTTGTTGTGGAATCCCAATCCCATGGACATCAGACACAGCAGCAGGGTGACAAGTCTTCACCCATGAGACTGCCAGCACTGTACCTTCACAGCTCCAGTGGAGGCAGTGGTTAACACAGACACAGGGCAAGGCTGCCTCACCAGGATGGACAGAATGCTCTCCATCTGGCTTAGGCATGCACCGAGAGTTTGGTGCAGCAACCCACGCACCATGCTTGGCAGTTCCCCATGGATGACATAATCACCCCTCCACTTTCACTCCCAGAGGGGGCCACCCCAACTTGTGAGGCAGAACTACCCAATGTCCCAGGTAATGCAGGGGCAGCAGAGGGGGTGCCACCATGCTGTGGCCCAGACATGCTGGGTCCTGGTGCCACAGCTGGGGGAGCCAAGGTAGGTAGATCACCTGGAACCAACCTAACTTGTCATGCTGTAGTAAATTAAATATAAACATAAGGTAAAAAATAAACATAACCAAACCAATGTTAGTATTAACATAATAGAAGACTAATGATTAATCAAAAGAAATATAAAAGAATATAATGAGGAACACAACAATAAATAACGTAAATGAAAGTATTTTAACAGCAAAGCAATATCAAATTATACATACGGCCAACATAAGAGGCAGTTAGAAATAACACATTAATATCAAAGCATAATAATAAATATAATTAATAAATTAAAGAAGAGAAGGTTTGGGGTGAGAGGGAGAGAAGAAAACAGTAACTTTACAGATAATATAACAACCCAGACTACTACTACATACTTTTACATATGTCAGATTTCAACTGTGAGAACAGTGAATGCTAATATTGTATAGATGATGTTGCATGTACATATCTCTCAACCTGTTAGCATGGGACATTATGGGCCAAGCCCTACCAAATGGTGGTACAAAGGCACAACTACAGGGAACATTTTTACATAGCATGCTCATACATTAGTAGCAAGGTATTCTAATAACAGATTTGCCAATAAATTGCATTTTAAATAATATCATGTGTCTGCTAATCAAGGACCAGACATATTAGGCAGAGCCATTGCATTCTGCAAAAATCGTGACTGTTGAGAGGTATGTACATGTACACTAATTACACTAGACAGCTGGTCATTTCTCAGTTGGCTGCCATGGGATTAGAATCTACAAGCAGTGACTTCAGGAATAATGTGCACTTTATCTGAATATAATGAATTCTCAAAACATCATTTCCTTTAAGACTTTTATTGCAACATTGTGTGTGAAATCGTACATTTACACACATGCATAGCTGTGTGTGGTATCACATTGGAAACCAAATGCAGTGACCAGATGAATAATGAGCACTTTATTTGAAAACATTAGTTAACAAAGCACCATCTCCTTTTGCACTGCAATGCTTAATGTCACATGAAATCTGGCAGTTACACACATGCATGGCTGTGTAGGATGTCCGTTAACCTAACAGTATACCCTGTTCATTTACTGAATGCTATCTACAACATATTTCAGGGAAAGTTATCAGAACTGAAGTTTTACACTTAATTTGGGTATTGCACTACATTTATTTCGGAAATTTGTTGCTGCATTATTGATTAGTTAATATGCAACAGTTGACTAGTGTCAGATTAGAACATACATGCAGTGAATACAGGAATAGTGAACACTTATTTGAAAAGATTACTTATCAAAGCGCAATCTTGTTTTAAACTTTATTGATAATGTTCCTTAAAATCTGGCATTTAGACACATGGATAGCTGTCCAGGACTTTAGTTAACTTTCCCATATACTGTGTTCATTGACCAGGTGGAATATACAGCATTATTACAGACAGAATGAGTAGAACTCAGGCTTGAAAATTGCTCTGGTTATTGCACTACATTAATTTCAGACATTTGTTGATGTATTTATTCATTTACATTTAACAGTTGACTGGTGTCAGATGAGAACACACATGCAGTGAATACAGGAATAGTGAACACTTTATTTAAAAACATTACTTATCGAAGCACCATTACCCTTTAAAATACATTGATTAATTTTGCTTCAACTGTGGCATGTAGACCATGGATAGCTGTGTGAGATTTCTGTTATCTTACCCATACACTCTGTTCATTTATTGAGTGCAACCTAGAGCATATTTCAGTCAATGAGCAGACAAGAACAGTGTCTCTTAATGTGGGTAGATCCCAACATTAACTGATGTTTGGAAGCTATGCTACATAGTACTGCATGCTTACATCTTTAATTTGCTTTACCATTTCAGGTAGGCAGTGACACTTTAATAAAGATGTAAGATGTCCCACGTATGTCATACTGATTGTTAAGACTGCAAACTCTGTAATTATTTTATTGTATTATTGTGTGATGCATTAAGTTGTTGCTTTGATGTTTTCCTACTTACCGCACAATTACTTTGTCCTAGTCAGGTACCCTCCATGGGACTGGACATTGTGAGCCCTCTGTTCTGCAGCTGTGGTAAGAGATACAAGCTATTATGCATACCAGTTTTGCACAAATTCAACTTGTATATTTCTAAAGTACTAGCAAACATACTTATATATCTGTGGAGTTTGCCCAGCAATAGCCTCTTGGACCCAGGTTTTCAAGTTTTCCATCTTCTTACGCCTCAGGTCATTATAGTGCTGACAACACTGCTCACCAGTGCGGGGTACACCAGTAGCACTGGTAAGTTCCCTGGCCAAATGATATTAGGCCTTAGACTTACACTCTGAGCTCAGGTAGTCACTCTGCAGCAGGCAAGGTTCATAATTCTTAGCCACGAGTCCAACAAAAACTCTGGGCTACCGCACTTCTCACTTCTGCACACAAACGTACACTCTTTCACTAACAGCAACAGGCATATCCACAGCCAAGTGAAGACTCCAAAGAATGATGTGAAATTCCCACCTAATGGCCTTTAAATAGGCTGCATTCCCATCCTTACACATCATGTGGTAATTTAAAAAAAAAATGCAACACCGCTTAGCATCATGCAAACTCGCACAAGCCATGTGTAAGTGAAGGTTAGCAATGCTGAAATGACAATACACAGTTGACCTTGTTTAAGCAGTGCTTAGCACTGCACAGCTGTTCCAAATGTAACAATATTTTAATTTTAAATTAAATCAATGTTTCAGACACCTGACAAATGTTCACAGCAATAAATGTAAGAAGTATGACTGTGCTGGACTCAAACTCAGGACCTACTACACTGTAGGTCATCACTCAACCAATCTAGCCACTGGGATAGTAAAGGGAACTTGAGTATTTTCAGATGTACTGGGAAGGTGAATTTAAATGTAGCGCAGCTTTGCTGCATGGGTTTGCATGTTGCTAAGCATGGCACACCTGCAATAATTGAATACATCCAGTTTTTAGTTTTAGCTGTCTAACAGATGTCAGCTGTATATGTGAGCTAAGATAAGCATAGCTAAGCAACCTGCCACATCACTCAAACATGCACATGTATTAAAAAAATAATTAAGTACAATCTAATACATCTGGTTTCTATTTTTAGATGTGTACCAGATGTCTGCTGTATATATATATATATATATATATATATATATATATATATATATATATATATAAATCGCAGCTCATCACTACTAAGCAACATGAAGCACTGTGCAAACAAGCACATGAAAAAAAAAATTATAATTGAATATATCCAGTTTCTATTTTAGATGTGTAGCAGAAGTCCACTGTATATGTGAGCAAAACTAAGCATACCTGCACAATGCATCACACTGCGCAAGCAAACACATAAACATAAATTAGAAAAAAGAAAAAATTAAATTGTAATTTCATGTAGTAAAATCTGTTGTTCACCTTTTGTTTCAGGCTAACAGGCTGAAATGCATTTTACTGTACTTACCAACTGTTCAGAATTTTCCTGGACAGTCCACAAGTACAGGACAGCCTCTACACTGTTGCTCACATGGATTCAATATCCATGTTACTGTGAGCTCCCTCTGCAGTACACCATAATTAATATGTATGGCTCGCTGCCGAGGGAGAACCATGGCCTTGTACACTGGTGCATTTGGTGTATGCTCTACACGGAGCCTACACAGACTTTACTGAATCCTGGTGAATGTCTCCTCCTGCATTTGTAGAAGTTACAACTAAACAAAACATTCATGTAAAGTTTAAAACAAAACTTGAGTTGAACACAACATATACTGGAAGGCAAAACAAATGCTTTTATTAGTTCCACCGAGTAAAAAATGATTTGGTATCCTGAAGAGCTATCATCATACAAATGCATTTAAAAGGTAAATCTTTATCTCAGAAGTGATGCACTGTAGTGACTATAACACTCCCATGCTCATGGGTATGCCAAAATGGTATGTCCATATTATCACTGCTAACCCAGTAGCTAACCAGAAGCAAAAATATCGCTGCAAAATACTCAGCTACACTTAGTATGCCTTGAAGATATGGCTAAGCTGTTAGGATAATAAAAATGCTGGTAAATGCCAGGATTAAGATGCTGCTTTTGTCAAATTAAATATAGTGTTCAGCATCGCTGGTTTTCTATAATTTAGGGAAACATTTTGAACATTCTCATACTGTGGGCTAGTGTTGGAACATAAGAAACATAAATGAATATTTGCTTCTGCAAAGGTTATTTTTGTAGTGCAAATATTAAAGTTTTCTTTGTTTAGTAAAATAATTGTAGGGTACATCAAAGAACAGTAGATGTTATATTCTTGTGATAAGTGGAAGAAATGATACTACTGTATGTTACAGACAGAATCTGGAAAACTGACAAGCTGTGCAGTTATGACTGGAAAATTAAACCAAAATCATAAATTGAGCAATTGCTATTATTTTCGTGCTGTAGTTGTGCTAGCTTAATCTCATTTCTCCACTTTCGAAACAAGAACAGTGTTGTTACACAATTTAATCCCCAGAGTAGCATCACAGCTTGTGCGTGTGTGTGTGTGTGTGTGTGTGTGTGTGTGTGTGTGTGTGTGTGTGTGTGTGTGTGTGTGTGTGTGTGTGTATTTCTGTGCTGCCACATTTTGGATACATAAAACATTACTCTTCCAAGTGACTGCTATTGCACTCATGAGCTGCTATGAAGAAATTATTTTACAAATTTCAGACTGACATAAATAAGAAATGTTAACAGCAAACGTTTGCCAAAACAAACAGTCTCATAACTCTGGCATTTGTCAAAAGCTTATGGCTAGAGTTTCATCATAATCATCCCAGGAAGACATGTCTTGAACTATAACACTGTCACTGTGAATTTTTATAAATTATTTTTTTTCTTTTCTTTTTAGCATATGTGTATCTACAATCTGAAATCACTTTTTAGAACATACTTGCATAGTACATGTTTTACAAATTGTGCTGAGTTACAGATGAACATATGTAAAAAGAAAAAAATAAAAATAAATATATTTTTCATGTATATACAGGCTCATAACTGTGGTAATTTTCATTTTTTTGTCTAATTTTTGTGGCATTATCTGCCTCATAAACTATGGCAATTTCTTTGTTTTGTTTCATGTCAAAGGTTTAATAGACTTTTGACTTTTCCCGGTTAGGGGTCACCACAGCGGAACTCAGATCCACTCATGATTGGCAGTGGATTTTTACGGTGCCGAGTTGCCAGCCTGATGCCCAACCTTCAACGAAGACATGACCATTCATGCTCGCACGTACCTGCATGTCTTTAATGTCACTTGACTATGGGGAGGACATGCAGACTCCACAAAGAAGGCGCTCCAGCCAAAAATCGAACGGGAGAACCTCTTGCTTTGAGGCGACAATGCTAACCACTGCACCACCATGGAGGTCCTGTCAAAGGTTTAATGATTATACAAATTAATCTCCTGTGACTGCATGCTGAAAAATTTGCATCTCAGTAAATGGAAACCTAATTGTACAATAACATATTAATTATTTACTGCATTCTCTGTAACTCGCCTTTGGTACACAGGGCTGATGGTTCTGTTTTCACACCAGGTAGTTGGATTACTTTTTTTAGGGTGGGAGGGGGGGTACAGCCAAGATGGCAAGCTGCTAGCAAAACTGGAAATTTGCTCTGCAGTCTCTTCTACCTCTGATAGGAATTTATCATCAAAAAAGCCTTAGAAGTTTCAGAATCAGAAGAAATATTAGAAGAGGAGTCTAAATAAGGTTATGCAAAAATAAAAAACATAGCCCTGCTTTTTCACAATTTTTGTCAATATAAGATACAGAAGGCTTACTAGAGAAATAGTACAGGATGAGTCTAACAAAATCAGCCATTCAATATTCATTAGTAAAAAATAACTACAAGCCTTATTCAGCAACAGTCAGGATCTTTCTTTATAAACTTAACTATCATAGTGGATGCAAAAAATGGATACAATTATGCAGGCCACAGATTAAATTAATTATTGAAATGCAGATTAAATTAATTATTGAAATGGTTAATCAACAGAAAGTGCAGATATCGAAGGCAAAATATTATATGAAAGGCGGGTTACCTGAGGGAGAAAGTCATATAGAATTTTTCCTTAAACAGAATGAATTGCTTCTTGACAAGATAGATAATCTAAACATAGATCTGGAAGAAATGACACTGGAATCTATGGCAAATCTAAGAAGCAAGAAGGGGAGGCCAAGGTAAACTTTTTAACATCCTGATTGCCAAAGTTTGTAAACTTATCAGAAGGATTGTACTTCAGGACTGAAGGAGCCCATAGGTCTTTGTCAAATCCATCCACTAAGAAGAGCACTTTGCCCTGATTAGTGATAGATTTGCCTCCTGTCAGGAAAAAGCTTTGGTGTTAAAATCTGCTTGGTTAGTTTCACCCTTTAAAACAGGAGATAACACTATTAGTTACAAAAGGGAAGCATGCATAGCTCTGATCAAGGAACAGAAAAAAATGGTAAAAAACTCTTTTGATCGTCCCAGCTAAAATAAGAATATTGCTCCCAGAAGCACGGAAAAGTATTTGACTCAGAAGATAGTGTTACTTATTTTCAAAATAATACAATTTTAGAAAATTGAAAAGCAAAACCAGGACCACAACTCTAGCTGAAGGTGCCTCTCACCAAAACGTAAAAAGGTACAATGTAGAAACACTAGTAGGAGACACCAACACGATATATCAGCTTCTCTGTTAAGAAATCCAAACTCGAAACAGCTTACAAAACAAAATGCACTTTAATGGAAAAAGAATAAGCGCTTTCGCGTAGTGCAAGGCTACGCTTCATCAGATAAAATCACAAGAAATGTTACAAGCTTAAATAGTGTCCATTTTGGCGGGATAGTTAACTAATAAAACAATAAAACCATAATTGAATAATTACAATAAATTTCAATCTGAATGCCTACTAACCAAAAATGATTGTTAGAGCAATCAGCCCCAAGCACTGCAAAACCATCGGCAACAAAAATATATGATAAGATGCATATACAAAAAATATATATATACATGACATCAATATAGAAATCCTATGCATATTACAAGGTTATTCAACATAATCTTCCACTGAACATAGACTCCATTGTTATGACTAACTAATGGAAGTCATATATTTAGGACAACAAACTTCAAACATGGGGAAGATGGAACCAGCAGAAGAGTATAAACTTAATATGATGTTCAAGTGCCAAAGAGACGCATCCGGAAGTAAACATAATCAACGCACACATAAAATATATCACACAAAACATCCTAACATTTCAATTATAATAAAAACTACTAAAAACAAACCCTATATAAAGGAAGCCAAACTGGCGACGCTAAATATACAATCCAATATAAATACAAATATAAACGCTCTGGCTACCTATGGATCCATTAAAAATGGCAAGGACACTCCTTCAAACAAAAAATACTTCCAAAATAGAGCATTATAGATATATAGCTTCATAATAGACCTTTAATACTCAACGATAAAGAGTAGCAAACACAAAGATACTATAAAAAAGTGGAACCGAAACTTTTACAAGCAATATTCAGCTGCATAGAAAACCACAGAGAAACCGGTCTTATGGACAAATCAGACGTACCTGTTATCAAGTTCTAGGAGACCCAAAGAATGTTGCATCCCAATCAAGAACTGAGTGCTGTAAAGGGACAATCGAACAGCGTATGCCATCCAACGATAGAAAATCCAAACAATAGATAAACCCCAAGAGACAACAAAAACGCAGTGGACACCAAACGTGAAGTCGTCAGTAAACAAACTGCTCGTAAGACATATTGTTGCCTTAGATCACATGATAGCTCTATGAAACAAGGAAATAGACGGAACATACCGTCAAACAACTATACCTACTTGTTTAGATCAAACAGTGTAGCTGATTGTTACATTAATCAGCATGTTGCATGAAACAACTAGAGAAGGAGCCCAAGCAGACTAATATATCTACAGGAAAACACTTAAAACTACGTGCAATAAAGAAAAAATCTAATAATCAATGTTTCAACAAACAAAATATATATAAAGATGTATCTACACTAATAAAAAGGGAGTTTCATGTAGTAAGCATAAAACGTCACATGCATCAAGTACATAACAATATATAAAACAACTAGTGATATATATCTAAATAACATATAATTGGGGTATAATATAGGCAATACTGTGTTGTATCAAGTAGATAAAACGAGACTAGGCTGAGGGCAATGACCAAATACATATTCGATAATAAGATGAATGGAACAAAGAATACAAGGAATAAAAGAGTGTATTAAGTTAGGCTTAGCTCACAACTACAATAGATATCACTTCCTATCTAACAGTATTGGCTTAATGGAAATAAAGCCATTCAGCCCAGGAGTTATGTGAGCTGCCAACCTTAGAATCCAAACAAGCTCAGTTTTAGCTAAAGCATTATCATTATCTCCCCCTCTCATATTCAAAGGTAATATTTGCAGTACCCTGAAAATGAATGAATGTGTACCATACTCCTTTACATGCCTAGCCAGAGCATTGGTGTCATCTTGCCTACGGATGCTATAAAGGTGATCATACACACGATCCCTCAGCCTCCTCTTGGTCAGGCCCACATAGAATGCAGTGCAAACAGTACACGTAGCCAAATAGACCACGTTTCTAGTGTTACAGTCAGCATATAAATGAGGTTGAAAAGTGCTGTCCATAGTGGGATGTCGAAAAATTTGTGTTCTAGTAATACTAGTGCACCTATTGCATTGATGGCACGGGTAAGTGCCTTTAGTTACCACTTCCCCAAGTACCAATCCGTTAGTAGCTCTAATATTAGTCACATGCTGATCATTACACAACATGACCTTGAGGTTATCACTGTTTCTATAGCAGAACCTGGGCCTAACACCTATAATGTCCCTGATTTGTTTATTTATAACAAGGACATTCCAGTTCTTCTTAATTACATTCCGTATGCTTTCAATATTGCTGGTGTATTTAGTAACATAATTTACCATTGAACCATGATGTCTAGGTTCATAAAACTTCTTGTATTTGCATCCATCAAGAACTGCAAGGTCATGTGAACCTATATATCCTGCTTCACCCAGAACTTCATGCCTTATCTTCCTAACCATGGTTAAATCATAGCCCCTTTTCAGAAAAAGATGCTCCATCAAATCTGCCTGTCTCAATAATTCTTGCTCATCATAACAAAGTCTGAAAATTCTAGTGAACTGACTTCTAACAATACCTTGAAAAGTGTGCCTGGGGTGCATGCTGTCATAAGTTAAAATTGCATTCTTCCATACCGATTTCCTATACAGGGTAGGTATAATGCTCCCTTTATTCGTCAACTTAAGTGTAACATCTAGAAAATGGACTTGTTCAGAAGAATGTTCTTTAGTAAACTTAAGGAAATCAGTAGTTGATCCCAAATGCTCCAAAAACCTGTCAAAATCCTCGATGGTACCTTCCCATACAATAAGTATGTCATCCACAAACCGTTTATAAAACATAATCGACTTGGATGATGAATGAGGAAATAAAAACAGTTGTTCCCACCAATAGACAACAAGGTTGGCGTAGGTATTAGCACAGGGGGTGCCCATGGCCACCCCCCATGTTTGTAAAAAGTACCTATCGCCAAACAAGAAGACATTGTTGTTCAATATAATATCTAGTAGTTGACAGACAAGGATAATCCTGTCATTAGAGAAAGTTGTCAATTTATGCAGGAGTTCCCTGACATATTCTATCCCTATGTCATTAGGGATAGAAGTAAACAATTTCTCAACATCCAAAGTTATGAGCAAATATTGTTTGTTCTCAATATCTAGATATAAACCTTTTATATCTTCTAACAGTTGGTATGTGTCTTTTAAAATGGTGGGACAACTGTCAACTACAGGTCGTAAAATACTCTCCAAAAAAGCTGATACTCTGGAGGTAATCCAGCCTTCACCTGACACTATCGGTCGCATAGGTATAGGCCAGACTTGTTTATGGATTTTGGGTAACCCCTTCAACACAGGTACAACAGGATGAATCCTGGAAAAGTATTCATACAACTCTACACTAATCTGTCGACAAAGTAAAAGGTCATACAGGATATCATTCACTGTTCGTATAATACTATGTACATCTCTGATAGATATATTCTTGTAGGTCAAGTCATCAGATAGCATAATAGTCATACATTTCATATACTCTTCAGTATCTAAAACTACAACCCCCCCCCCCTTATCTGCAGGTTTGACTGTCAGCATATTATTAGACTTTAAGTCAGTCAGTGCTTGATGTTCCTGTTTGGTGAGGTTGTGAAATCTCCCTTTCTTAGAGTGAGTTCGTAAAAAAAGTTCATAATAATCATTCTCACAAAGGTCCAGAAAGCATTGCACCAAAGGGGGCATCGGTGGAACAAAGGTGCTCTTATTCCTGAAGGGTGTAGATAAGTCAGTCACTATAGTAGACTCATTGTTATTGCAAAAAAATAGTTTGAGGCATAGGCTACGACAAAAAAGCCTAAGGTCAATGAGGGTCTCTACCAAGGTTGATGAAGCCGCTGGAATAAAATTTAGTCCTCTGTCAAGAAGACTGTGTGTATATACATCCAAGCAAACACTAGAATGATTAAACACCAAGGAAGTCAATACCTCATTCTTCTGTTCGAAGCATTCCTTTCTTCTGAGGACTTGCGCTTTCTTGGCCCTCTGCTGTTGGAGCGCCCCCTTTGATGTTGCGTGTATTTCTTTTGAAAGGGTAAAAAAAGGGGGGCACTGTTTGCTGATGCAGAGCTATTGTTCTTGGGTATAGCTCCAGGATCACGATGCCCAAAAAATGCTTCCTGATTCGGAGGAGGTGTATCAATGAGGGGCAATTCAATAGGATCCAAACTATTAATTCTAACAGACGACACATCAGCCTGATTAGATGGATGAAAATTTGTAGAAGTCTGTATTGAACTGGGTGTCACATTCATAACTTCACTGGTACTAATGTTGACTGGTTGGTTACGAGATGGTGCTTGTGCCGTTTGTCGGTTAACCTGCGACCTTGGCCATACAAAGACATGGCCATTTTGAAAATCTTGAAAGTCCCTTCTCAGCTTGCGTTGCTTAGTTTTTCCAAGTCTATCCAAGTCTATCACTAAACGACTTTACTTGGGAAAAAACAAAGCATAGTTTCTCATGACAGTAATCAGAATGAAAACTTTCAATAAGCTTCTGATAGAGTGTATCGGTATAGTCATAACAATGGAGTCTATGTTCAGTGGAAGATTATGTTGAATAACCTTGTAATATGCATAGGATTTCTATATTGATGTCATGTATATATATATTTTTTGTATATGCATCTTATCATATATTTTTGTTGCCGATGTTTTTGCAGTGCTTGGGGCTGATTGCTCTAACAATCATTTTTGGTTAGTAGGCATTCAGATTGAAATTCATTGTAATTATTCAATTATGGTTTTATTGTTTTATTAGTTAACCATCCTGCCAAAATGGACACTATTTAAGCTTGTAACATTTCTTGTGATTTTATCTGATGAAGCGTAGCCTTGCACTACGCGAAAGCGCTTATTCTTTTTCCATTAAAGTGCATTTTGTTTTGTAAGCTGTTTCGAGTTTGGATTTCTTAACAGAGAAGCTGATATATCATGTTGGTGTCTCCTACTAGTGTTTCTACATTGTACTTTTTTACGTTTTGGTGAGAGGCACCTTCAGCTAGAGTTGTGGTCCTGGTTTTGCTTTTCACTTTTTATTTTTTGTCCACAACTCTACGCACACGATGGATACTACTGCTCTTGCTCCTGCTTCTATTCCAGAGTCGAGGGACACCTCCCGCCTTTGGACGGGGTTGTTTGCACTTGAGCCTAACCCTTTATTGTCTTTGGATTTCAAGGAAGCACTGGACTATGCTCAATCTTCAGAAACTGGTGAGGATCTTAATGTATTTCATGAGCAACTGAAAGTATTGGAAGATAACCTATATCAGTTACATAGGTATCGTTGGCAGAGATTACATCTTGAAGCCTGTTTGTTTCATAAGGTGGTCCCCAGAGGCATGCAGGTTTTCTGCATGCCTACCTATGGGGATTCACATCCTTCTTTACTCAAACAATGGCAGGACCTAAATATTAACTTAGGTTTTGACTATGTGAAATTGTTACTTAGATACTTTTCACCGTTGGAGACAGATCTCCGCAGTAAAACCGATACACTCTATCAGAAGCTTATTGAAAGTTTTCATTCTGATTACTGTCATGAGAAACTATGCTTTGTTTTTTCCCAAGTAAAGTCGTTTAGTGATAGACTTGGAAAAACTAAGCAACGCAAGCTGAGAAGGGACTTTCAAGATTTTCAAAATGGCCATGTCTTTGTATGGCCAAGGTCGCAGGTTAACCGACAAACGGCACAAGCACCATCTCGTAACCAACCAGTCAACATTAGTACCAGTGAAGTTATGAATGTGACACCCAGTTCAATACAGACTTCTACAAATTTTCATCCATCTAATCAGGCTGATGTGTCGTCTGTTAGAATTAATAGTTTGGATCCTATTGAATTGCCCCTCATTGATACACCTCCTCCGAATCAGGAAGCATTTTTTGGGCATCGTGATCCTGGAGCTATACCCAAGAACAATAGCTCTGCATCAGCAAACAGTGCCCCCCTTTTTTTACCCTTTCAAAAGAAATACACGCAACATCAAAGGGGGCGCTCCAACAGCAGAGGGCCAAGAAAGCGCAAGTCCTCAGAAGAAAGGAATGCTTCGAACAGAAGAATGAGGTATTGACTTCCTTGGTGTTTAATCATTCTAGTGTTTGCTTGGATGTATATACACACAGTCTTCTTGACAGAGGACTAAATTTTATTCCAGCGGCTTCATCAACCTTGGTAGAGACCCTCATTGACCTTAGGCTTTTTTGTCGTAGCCTATGCCTCAAACTATTTTTTTGCAATAACAATGAGTCTACTATAGTGACTGACTTATCTACACCCTTCAGGAATAAGAGCACCTTTGTTCCACCGATGCCCCCTTTGGTGCAATGCTTTCTGGACCTTTGTGAGAATGATTATTATGAACTTTTTTTACGAACTCACTCTAAGAAAGGGAGATTTCACAACCTCACCAAACAGGAACATCAAGCACTGACTGACTTAAAGTCTAATAATATGCTGACAGTCAAACCTGCAGATAAGGGGGGGGGGGTTGTAGTTTTAGATACTGAAGAGTATATGAAATGTATGACTATTATGATATCTGATGACTTGACCTACAAGAATATATCTATCAGAGATGTACATAGTATTATACGAACAGTGAATGATATCCTGTATGACCTTTTACTTTGTCGACAGATTAGTGTAGAGTTGTATGAATACTTTTCCAGGATTCATCCTGTTGTACCTGTGTTGAAGGGGTTACCCAAAATCCATAAACAAGTCTGGCCTATACCTATGCGACCGATAGTGTCAGGTGAAGGCTGGATTACCTCCAGAGTATCAGCTTTTTTGGAGAGTATTTTACGACCTGTAGTTGACAGTTGTCCCACCATTTTAAAAGACACATACCAACTGTTAGAAGATATAAAAGATTTATATCTAGATATTGAGAACAAACAATATTTGCTCATAACTTTGGATGTTGAGAAATTGTTTACTTCTATCCCTAATGACATAGGGATAGAATATGTCAGGGAACTCCTGCATAAATTGACAACTTTCTCTAATGACAGGATTATCCTTGTCTGTCAACTACTAGATATTATATTGAACAACAATGTCTTCTTGTTTGGCGATAGGTACTTTTTACAAACATGGGGGGTGGCCATGGGCACCCCCTGTGCTAATACCTACGCCAACCTTGTTGTCTATTGGTGGGAACAACTGTTTTTATTTCCTCATTCATCATCCAAGTCGATTATGTTTTATAAACGGTTTGTGGATGACATACTTATTGTATGGGAAGGTACCATCGAGGATTTTGACAGGTTTTTGGAGCATTTGGGATCAACTACTGATTTCCTTAAGTTTACTAAAGAACATTCTTCTGAACAAGTCCATTTTCTAGATGTTACACTTAAGTTGACGAATGAAGGAAGCATTATACCTACCCTGTATAGGAAATCGGTATGGAAGAATGCAATTTTAACTTATGACAGCATGCACCCCAGACACACTTTTCAAGGTATTGTTAGAAGTCAGTTCACTAGAATTTTCAGACTTTGTTATGATGAGCAAGAATTATTGAGACAGGCAGATTTGATGGAGCATCTTTTTCTGAAAAGGGGCTATGATTTAACCATGGTTAGGAAGATAAGGCATGAAGTTCTGGGTGAAGCAGGATATATAGGTTCACATGACCTTGCAGTTCTTGATGGATGCAAATACAAGAAGTTTTATGAACCTAGACATCATGGTTCAATGGTAAATTATGTTACTAAATACACCAGCAATATTGAAAGCATACGGAATGTAATTAAGAAGAACTGGAATGTCCTTGTTATAAATAAACAAATCAGGGACATTATAGGTGTTAGGCCCAGGTTCTGCTATAGAAACAGTGATAACCTCAAGGTCATGTTGTGTAATGATCAGCATGTGACTAATATTAGAGCTACTAACGGATTGGTACTTGGGGAAGTGGTAACTAAAGGCACTTACCCGTGCCATCAATGCAATAGGTGCACTAGTATTACTAGAACACAAATTTTTCGACATCCCACTATGGGCAGCACTTTTCAACCTCATTTATATGCTGACTGTAACACTAGAAACGTGGTCTATTTGGCTACGTGTACTGTTTGCACTGCATTCTATGTGGGCCTGACCAAGAGGAGGCTGAGGGATCATGTGTATGATCACCTTTATAGCATCCGTAGGCAAGATGACACCAATGCTCTGGCTAGGCATGTAAAGGAGTATGGTACACATTCATTCATTTTCAGGGTACTGCAAATATTACCTTTGAATATGAGAGGGGGAGATAATGATAATGCTTTAGCTAAAGCTGAGCTTGTTTGGATTCTAAGGTTGGCAGCTCACATAACTCCTGGGCTGAATGGCTTTATTTCCATTAAGCCAATACTGTTAGATAGGAAGTGATATCTATTGTAGTTGTGAGCTAAGCCTAACTTAATACACTCTTTTATTCCTTGTATTCTTTGTTCCATTCATCTTATTATCGAATATGTATTTAGTCATTGCCCTCAGCCTAGTCTCGTTTTATCTACTTGATACAACACAGTATTGCCTATATTATACCCCAATTATATGTTATTTAGATATATATCACTAGTTGTTTTATATATTGTTATGTACTTGATGCATGTGACGTTTTATGCTTACTACATGAAACTCCCTTTTTATTAGTGTAGATACATCTTTATATATATTTTGTTTGTTGAAACATTGATTATTAGATTTTTTCTTTATTGCACGTAGTTTTAAGTGTTTTCCTGTAGATATATTAGTCTACTTGGGCTCCTTCTCTAGTTGTTTCATGCAACATGCTGATTAATGTAACAATCAGTTACACTGTTTGATCTAAACAAGTAGGTATAGTTGTTTGACGGTATGTTCCGTCTATTTCCTTGTTTCATAGAGCTATCATGTGATCTAAGGCAACAATATGTCTTACGAGCAGTTTGTTTACTGACGACTTCACGTTTGGTGTCCACTGCGTTTTTGTTGTCTCTTGGGGTTTATCTATTGTTTGGATTTTCTATCGTTGGATGGCATACGCTGTTCGATTGTCCCTTTACAGCACTCAGTTCTTGATTGGGATGCAGCATTCTTTGGGTCTCCTAGAACTTGATAACAGGTACGTCTGATTTGTCCATAAGACCGGTTTCTCTGTGGTTTTCTATGCATCTGAATATTGCTTGTAAAAGTTTCGGTTCCACTTTTTTATAGTATCTTTGTGTTTGCTACTCTTTATCGTTGAGTATTAAAGGTCTATTATGAAGCTATATATCTATAATGCTCTATTTTGGAAGTATTTTTTGTTTGAAGGAGTGTCCTTGCCATTTTTAATGGATCCATAGGTAGCCAGAGCGTTTATATTTGTATTTATATTGGATTGTATATTTAGCGTCGCCAGTTTGGCTTCCTTTATATAGGGTTTGTTTTTAGTAGTTTTTATTATAATTGAAATGTTAGGATGTTTTGTGTGATATATTTTATGTGTACGTTGATTATGTTTACTTCCGGATGCGTCTCTTTGGCACTTGAACATCATATTAAGTTTATACTCTTCTGCTGGTTCCATCTTCCCCATGTTTGAAGTTTGTTGTCCTAAATATATGACTTCCATTAGTTAGTCATAACAATGGAGTCTATGTTCAGTGGAAGATTATGTTGAATAACCTTGTAATATGCATAGGATTTCTATATTGATGTCATGTATATATATATTTTTTGTATATGCATCTTATCATATATTTTTGTTGCCGATGTTTTTGCAGTGCTTGGGGCTGATTGCTCTAACAATCATTTTTGGTTAGTAGGCATTCAGATTGAAATTTATTGTAATTATTCAATTATGGTTTTATTGTTTTATTAGTTAACTATCCCGCCAAAATGGGCACTATTTAAGCTTGTAACATTTCTTGTGATTTTATCTGATGAAGCGTAGCCTTGCACTACGCGAAAGCGCTTATTCTTTTTCCTCTAAAGTGCATTTTGTTTTGTAAGCTGTTTCGAGTTTGGATTTCTTAACAGAGAAGCTGATATATCGTGTTGGTGTCTCCTACTAGTGTTTCTACAATTTTAGAAAATTCTGAGGAGTTGGACTAGAGGATTGCTTCACTGAAAAGACATGATATAAGAAATGGATGGAAAAAATAATGAAACATCTAAAAAAAATTGAAGGACAATTATTAATTTACTGACACTCAATTTTTATTTACATTTTCATTCATATATATCAGAAGAAATATAACAAAGTCTTAATTACTGGAATTCTTCTTTTTAAAATGAGGTAAAATACCTTTCATACAGTGTCATAATCATTTTCCCTATGCAAATACTGCTTTTTATACTAATATCGATAATTCTCTAAAGGTTTATCAATAGACATAGTTTCAACAAATGCATGCTTGCACTTAGTTTATTCGCAGGAATATACATCTTCATTTGTTTATATGTGTGTATATTACCGTGTGTGTGTGTGTGTGTGTGTGTGTGTGTGTGTGTGTGTGTGTGTGTGTGTGTGTATGTATGTGCATTGCAAGGGTTAACATACTAGTGGAAGAAGATTGAGGTTCAACCCATCTAGGGGAGTTCCTCCATAGGAAATATTGTCAGCAAGTTGTGCTGGCAGTGAAGCCGTTTTAGGGAATTTTCCCATTCTTCAAGTTGGAGCGACCATGGAGTAGATATATATATATATATATATATATATATATATATATATATATATATATATATATATATATATATATATATATATATATATATATATATATATATATATATATATATATATATATATATATATATATATATATATATATATATATATATATATATATATATATATATATAAGTTTGGTGATGTTAAGGGGTTGCCCCCCCACATTGGGGTATGCAAGGGGGCTCGCCCCCCCCTGCAAAAAATACTTAATAGTGTTTTTCAGCAGTTTTTTCTTTTTTCAGCAAATGCGGTTTGGTGATTCTGTTCTTCAAAGTATTCACTTTTATCCATTCATAGTGGAGGCTGGCATAGTGGTTAAGGTGTTTACCTCACAGACATAATGCAAAGGGCTTGATTAGCAACTCTGGGAAATTAATTAAGCTTAAAATGGCTTCTTGGGGCAGCTAGCCTATTACTTACTTATGAACCTTCTATGCAAGTGCATGCAGCCATATAGATATACATATATGTGAAAAATTCTTTCTAATACATAATAGGCTAGTTATACTTACAAATAAATAGTCTAGATGTTAAACTGTACATTGAAAATCTTATGCGGTTCATCGGATGTTATACAAGTGTTTATAATCTAAGTTGCAAACTGACAGGCTTTCTTGATTTTTTTCCTTAATATTGTTACATTTGTAAATTTCATAAAATCTACAAAAATACAGCAGGCTACAGTAAAGAGGATAAATAACACATTTTGAATTTTCTAGCCCTAGAGGTAGTGTTAGAAAGTACATGGAGAGGGGATATAATTAATTGTACTGATGTTATTGAAAGAAAATGGAATATTAAATTTGATTCTACAAATCATTTTAGTTTAAATTATATACTTTCATTGAAACCTGTGTTGAAGCAAAGAGGCTAACAACACTTAGCAGTTTACATAAAATAATGTTTTGTATGTTTTATGCGATGTTTTGAAATTGCTACTTAACATTAGTTGTTTGTCAGATTTACCTACTGTTAGTCCTTTGCTGCTAGACTTGCTATTTCCTGACATGAGCTGCTTGTCTTGGAAGAGACATAACTGATTGCATCCTGTGGTGCTGGCTGCATAGAGGGTGGAGATAAAGACAGAGAATTACTCGTTGTAATTTTGATAATCAAGAAATCCTTAAGTGTGGACAGAGATATTGTAAGAGTATTAGTAAGTACATATGACCAGCACAGGGGCACTGGTGGATACGTGGCCTTTCTATTCCAGTGAGTACTAAGACATGTATAGCACTAACTATATCTCCCAAAGTTACCTTCTAGTGACAGTCTGGGGACACGTTGGATATTTGGCTTCTGTCATGAGGATACTTCTGTTTCCTAGTGTCAACTCAGGACTGACCCCAGACTATGAGTGCCTTCTATGGAGTGGCATTTTCCCTGAAGTGCTTGGTGCAATAAATTGTATCCATGTTGAAATGTTGGCCCCATTTCCTCTGCAGAGCAGTGATACCACAATAGGAATGGCTACCATTCTGTCAACTGACACATAGTATGTGATACAAGGGAGTATATCCCCAACATGTCTGCCTAACATCCTGGAAGAGCACATGAGTCCCATATCTGGTACAACAGCTCACTTCATAACTTTTTCCTGCATAGTAGGATGCCCAGTGGTCATCTTGTTGGTAAGTATTCTTGTTTTACTTTATTTTTATTTAAGTAGTTATTTGTGGTAAAATGCATTATTGAATAATAAATCCCTTTTTTGTTTACTCCCCTATTTTTTTTTCTCTTTTTTATTTCAGGTGACAATGGATATTCCTTGGAGCCATGGCTCATAACACCAGTAAGTAGACCACATGGAGCTGCTGAAGACAACTTTAATACAGCCCTGTTGCAGATCCATACTGTCATCAAGACAGTCTTTGGCATGTTCAAGAGTTGATTTAGGTGTCTGGATGAGTCTGGAGGTGCCCTTCAGTATGATCCAGCTGCTGCATGCAGGATGTTCACTCATATTGCATTCTATACAACATGAGCAAGGACCAATCTGGGGGTAAAGTGATCCATGCTGACACTTTCAGTCCTACTATGACAAATACTAGTAGTAAGGAATGCCATGCAGCTGACTCACACATTCCATATGGCTGAGCAGTTAAAGAGGCAGCATCTTGTTCAGAACTGTTGCCCATGATTTTCAGGTTAGTGTTTCCTGTCTTGTAAAAAAACACATGAAGTATAATTGAATCATACAGTGAAATGCATGGAGTATGCTTTATGGTTCATGGTCTACTGCTACTGTTCATCAGACATTCTCTTATCTTTAATTTTTTCTTTTAGAACAAGTACTGATATTACTGTTTATAAAAGTCATGCTTACTGGCACCTGTTCAGTGATGCTGTAGGGCATCATATAAGGAATAATTACAGTTGTAAATTCTCCTAAGGTGGTGTAATGAAGTATGCACATGCTTAATCACCTGAAGTGGTACTTTTAATACAAAGTGTTATGTCAGTATTTCACATGAGTTGATACCTTGTACAGAAATGGAAACTGAAAATGCATGGCATGCATTTTTTTTATTATTCAATGTTTAGCCATTGTTAAGTACTGTATTTTTTAATTGTATTAGCATTCGCTTTTAAGTTACTGCATGTCATATTATTTAATTTTGTCATACACAAACATTTGTGTGCTCAGAGAATTCATTGGCGCAGTGCTGAGACTGACGTGATAGCAGTGCTACTTAACACTAAGGAGTGTTTCTATAAATAGTGGGTAGTACTTTTTTGTGTTCTCAGTAACTGTCAGCTTGAGCATTAATAATAACTATAGCATCAATGGAGTCATTCAGTGAAATCTGAATATTATGCTGCACATCTTTCTTTCCAGATACTTCCTTTAATAGTAAGCAATAGTATTATTGAAATTAAATGTATGCACATGCTAACTGTCTTAACACTGGGTCATAATCTACAGTCACATATTCTGAATTTTATTTCTTCTTTTATATTTTTTACCATAACTCATTGTCTTTTAAGTTAAACATTGACATCTGTTAAAGTCAGATTGCAAGTACCTGAAATATGTAACCTGAATCACAGAAGGTCAAGGTTAACTGCGTCAGACATGACATTACCTAAAATTAAGGTAATTGAAGGTGCATGTGATCTTGAGGAAGGGCTGCCATGGGAGCTAGATGGTGATTTGATGTCATGACCTATTTGATGCAGGTGATTCTACAGACATTGATTTCACAGTTTTGTCGAACCAGAACCTTGAATGAAAGGCTCTGCTATGTGTAGATGAAAGGTGACAGGGCCTGCATGAATTCTGCTGTGTTTGTTCCCCCCTACTATTTTTACTACCTTCTTGAGAAACACTTATAGTGCCATATGATAAGCTCCACATGTGCAGACAGTTCCACTCCCCTGCCCCTTCCAGGATTGACTTCTATTAGAGTTTGGTAAGTCCTCACTAGTGCTTGAATGGAAGCAGCCATGGATGCTTGCCGTACCACTGTACTATGGATCAATGCAATCACTGCATTATCCCTACTCTCTCCCATTTCCATGTTGTTCTGTAAATCCTCACGTACACCCTGGAGGAATGTGTCCATTTCTAGCTGACTCTCTGTGACAGCACACTGAGTCTTAAAAGTGTCCCAGCACATTTGCTAATGGACAGCTAGTGCTTTACATATTTCCTGGAATAGCTATGACATATGCATGCATCTGACAACACTTTGTAAAGGTGTCACAGTGGAAACTGTTACCTGTAAATTTCTTCCATCATCCAGGAGGTATTCTAGTGGATTTGTAGGCACTGTTATAGAGGCATGTGTGTTTTCTTACTGTACAACCTGCAGTGTAATGCTGACTTTGTGATCCAGTGTCACTTCCTGCAGAGTTATTAACATGTTGTTGAGTGTTATATCCTGCTATTATACTTAAAACACAACTTCAAACATGAAGAAACTAGAGTACAGATGTGATGTAATACCTGTCACTAGATGAACATATGTTTTAGAATTACTTGAGTTTTCAAGCTGGCATGAGCCCTTCATCAGGAGTTATTAAGTTACTGATTTTAAATTATACCTCTCAACCTCTTACAGGAGGAAATCTGGACAAAGCCATAAATAAAAGTGGGATAAAGGCCCAAAAATATGGACATGTTTTAAATATTTCTCTTACAAACTTAAAAAAGTTGATAGAATAACAGGTTTTGCATTAGCATGAACTTTCTGAAGGGTATGAAGTCTGAAACTCAAATGACTGTCATTATTTTCTAAATTTAATGTTTAACAATTTGCCACTAATTTGCCATAGAATCACAATTTTATGAAAAACAGACCAAAAATATAGGGCAAAAATATGGACATTGTGTTTGTGTGTGTGTGTGTGTGTATGTGTGTGTGTGTGTGTGTGTGTGTGTGTGTGTGTGTGTGTGTGTGTGTGTGTGTGTGTGTGAGTCTGTGTATGTGTCTGCATGAGAGAGACAGAGAGAAAGAGACTGGAACTGTAAAACAGCATCATGACGTTATAAAAAAAATCAAAGTTTGTCATGCTACATAGCGTTAGTGTTCATTCAATGAAGAAGATAACACTAAGAGAGACTGCTCTGACATTCCGCTGTGTGCCAGATTCCTAAGGCTGTTTCAGAAGTATAACTACGCTATCATCACCAGTAGCATCAGCCATTCTGTTGCTGATATCCTCTAAATTTATTGGGATAGTGGAACTGTTGGCGCTGCTGACCTGGTAAAGAACTAATTAAAAACACTGCTAATCAGATACTATCATACACTACAGTATGCTATATTAAGAAGTGTGGCGGATGCCTAGCATGCACACTCTTTTCATTCTTATTATGTACAGAAGTGGTGAGTTCACCTGTCAATATTGTCATGTGTTACATCTCATCATTACATTTCAGCATTCATGTCTCTATATGACTATATTACTGTTGTTAAACTAACCTTTCTTAGTACACGCCTGTTGATGCTGCAGACTTCGGTAATAGTCAGTGTCCACACCAACTCTAATTATGGCAGTGCCTCATCATCATCATCATCATCGTCTGTGTCACAATCATTTCCATAAATACGGAGGATATATTTCTCATCGGTTATAAAGGTATAAGTGTAAGAGGTTCCCCCAGTACTGCAACAAGCAATTGCATTCTGTCTTGCCTTTGCTCTGGCACATCCTACCATATCATTGGCCCTCTTCCTGCACTGTGTTAATGTATGATTCCTTCTGAGAACAGCACTTATATCCATAACTACTTGTCTCCAGGCCTTTGCCCTCTCAGCTTGTTTGGGTCCCCTTTTTCTAAAAAGGCATTTGCCATATGTTCTAAGGGCTGCACTGAGGATGCAGTTGTCCTAATGGCTAAAATTATCCTTTCTATGTGTGGCTCCCTGCTAATGCATTATTTATGTACCCAAAACAGCATGCCAAAGTCAAACTCTGAAGATCTTAATCCAGTCATCAGCCAAAAACCACAGCAAAGAATGCATGCCTGCTTTCATCACAACTAAATAAAATATTTGTCTACAAACTCCAGTTTGGTGACACAATAACCATATTCATATACACATACAAAGACCCAACCCAGCAATTTATCAAATCATATTGTAGTAGAGTAGCATATATATTGCCATAACAAGACATTCTTGAAAGTACATTACATCAGAATACAATCACTTCAAATGTTATTCTTATATCACTAATGTAGAATAACCACTAAATGCCCCCAAAATAAATTTCCAAAACATCTTTCACATTGCCTTTATGACTAGATCAATATACACTTCCAGTTCTGCTGTCGTGAAGTTCCATTTATAAATGACACTCATTTAATCAGCACTGACATGAATCCTCATTGCCTGATCAATAGATTATACCATTCCTCGCTTTCATATTCTCAGATTCCCCTCCACCCTCTCCTCTTCACCCTTGCTCCTGTTAACTATTTCATACTTTTTCTTCCATATATACACTTCTTCATTATATTATAATCATTCTCCTATCCAGCAACATCTTCATAAAAATAATATATCAGTGTGACTCTCGTTTGTATAACTAAATGTTTGTTCTTAACTCAAGATTTTCCCTAACTGTAGTCATAACATGATCACCAAACATTCATACTGACATTTTCATATCTCAGGTTAACCTATGTGTATCTCCAGCCTGCTGTAAGAACTGAATAAAGCTCATTGTTATTTTTCATTTATCTATGTCATACTTGTTTTTCATTTCATATATTATTTGATCTCTCTGCAGTCTCATTCAACTCTCAATCAGCTGTTTCTCCCTAAGTCTCCAATAAAAAGGACAATTCTGCACAGATAGACTTTCCTGGTAAAAATGTCAATACAATTAATAAAAAAAAATAAATAAATCACAACGACTATCATTGTAAAATGATCTTCTTTTACTGTTTTGTCTTCTGGTGCCGAAAATCTGCTTTAAAAAAGTCATAAGTGCAAGTGAGGGTGGACATTTCCTCTAGCATTCACTTTTTAACAAAAAAATTGTTAAATCATAATAATCTTAACAAGTTCTAAATCATAATGTTCATTTTGAGTCATTAATACTCTACAAAATCAGTTCTGATTATAGTAACAATCACCTTAAATAATATTCAAGAAAAAAACATAATTTTACTGTTTTAACATCATTTATGGCTTGCATTTGTCTTGGAACATTCGTGGCAAAGTCAATTATTATAAATAGGTGAAGCAATTCATCATAATATACTTCTTTACAAATGTAATATTTGTTCAAAATTAATTCCTTCATCAAATATGAAATGAAAAAAAATATTAGAAAAAATAGATATGGGCAGGGAGTCCTTCATCTGCACATACTCTCACTCAGATATAAGGCATCCACCCTGACTCTACATTTCCTTTCAAATATCAATACACCATTAATTATCAAGTTGCAACCTGTCTTCATCCCACGAAGATACTTGTTATACTCACTTAACATGTGCTTGCTTACCCTTAAATGTGCCCATTTTCAAGTACTCAGATCAAGCCTCTATGGAAATAATGCCATCATTATTGGAACATCATCATCAGTTCAGTATCTGCATCCTTATCTTATCCTGGGTTTATTACTCCTTCATGCTAAAACACTCAATAAACACAGAGTTACTACATAGCAGGCCTGTTGTACTATTACAATTTAACACTGAAAAATGCATACTATGTACTCTCCCTTTACTCTAACCTGGACAAATCTTACTAAAAATATACGGTTAATTCTCAGAGTCATCCTTATCATCGTGTAGTCAACCTTAACAATCGTTTCCTTAATAACATATACTCACCTACCCCATCGCCACCTGATATTTCATTATTACTAGCGTTTCAATATGTCTGCAACAATAAATTATTTACCAAGGAGACACCCTTCAATACATCATATTCAGCATCATTCAAGATCATCATGAGATGTATCAACCACTTTCAATATGTTTGCAACAGTAAATTACTCACCAAGGAAACATCCTCCAACAAATCATCATATTCACCATCATTCAAGATCACGATGAGATCATTTGCTTCTAGATATGGCTATAACCAACCAAAGATAACCAAGCAATATATAGCTACTATTCTCCAAAGCCATTGTAATATCCAACAGGAGGCAATGATTTGACCTCTTTTAGGGGCATCATTTACCTTATCAAAAACAGCCACTCTACTTCACATTTATAATTAAAGCAGCATCTCAGAAGCAGCTTAGAAACAAAAGCCTTAAACTCCACTGGCACCAATTGCTAAGCTACAATCATCTTCACAGTTTCATTTCTCTGAAATATATATTGCCATTAATAAACCAGAATATCTACAGGTCATCCACTGAAGGAAATGTAATAGAGCCATCAAACCATGCTAAGTCCTTCAGACTTTAGATTAAATAAGTAGTAAACCAGAGCCACAAATAGGTAAAACTGCTTTCTTTTAATACACAAACAAACACTTCTGATGCACAAATAAAACATGAGTTCAAACTTCCGTCTTTCGACTTCTTCGGGCATGTAAATCAGACTTCACTTTTCAGTTTAAATATAAGTTAAAAACAATCATGTGATCAATGTACCTGGTTATGTAAATATCTCAGCTGAGGTTTTAAAAAGACAGTACCATTTAGTCCAAGGGGAAACTATGCCCTGAATCAAAGAACCCATTTAAGTTCTTCTTGTTCAGTTAGCATAGAAATATCACTACCTCTTAACGGTTCAAAAATCACATTTTATTATGTATCAAAAGTGTTTGTTTGTGTATTAAAAATTAGCAGTTTTACCTATCTGTGGCTCTATTTATTCCTTATTTTATTTAAAGTTGGTTATTTGGTACAAGCACCGGATTTATCACCGAGCTGATACTATTTGTTTTTCTTCAAGTCCTTCAGACATCTCGGGCAAATTCTATCAATCCCAATATATCTTAACCAGAATATTAATTACTGAATTTTCTCTCATAGTTCTTAAGAAGCACTTATGGTTACATTAAGATTTAATATTGTAGAGACTGTAGAAGGCAACACTCCTTGCCTGACAGGTAAACAAGTTTCCACAGTCCTCCTACAAACTATCCACAGGCAATTGAATCCATATAAGTTCAACTCATCAAAACATTGGCAATCAGAAACTCAAACTGAGTACATCAAAAATGCATTATATCAGAAATGTACAACTTTGAAACTCATAATGTTGACTCAGGTATAATCTGAAAATGTAGGAGCTTGTGGCACTTGGGTTTCTAGATAAGAAAGATGTTGGCCAATATTACAAGCAACTTTGAGAGGAATTTGTGTGTGTGTGTTTGTGTGGGGGGGGGGGGTGAGTTGCTAAAATACTTTGCTAAATACTATATCTTGGGTAAGTTTAGGAAATTTAGGACATGTTCAGTTTGTTTCCTCCTATGTCCGCAGTGTCATTCTGGAACATATCTGTATTAAGCAACCTTCTTATGCCATGTACCTAAAACTCTCTAGAGGCATAGCATCATAGGTAGAGATGTTTACTGGGCATACATATTTGCACTTTACCTTCTGTGTTGTCTGGTTTGCTGAGGGAATAGACAGAGAGGGAAGAACTACATGTCAGGCTAACTTCTGCTTGCCCCCTTCGCCAAAGAATAGAAAGTTGCAGTGCAGACAGGTACAGTTTAGGCATGTAATCAATCACAAGGAGAGCTAGAGCACTGCTGAATATTTGAAAGCTATTGTTCTGCTTTTGCAAGTGTAGCACTATGGTACAATGACATGCACCATTCACTCATATTATTACGTTTACGTCTACTATACTGTCATGTGTCAATTGTATGTATTGTGTGAGGATAATGGGTATGTGTTTCACGTCACAGTATATGTTTTCTGCACAGCAATTGTCACTACATTTAATTAGTGTGTGTGTTTTCCTTTTTTTTTCTTCTTTTTTTGAGTTACAAGGTTCACCACTGACTGGGGTGCTCATCCTACCTGCACATGACATGGAGAGGGTGTTTTGCATTTCCACTCATTGCTACAAACTGCATTTTGACATTATGAGTTTTGAAGTTGTGCATTTTTGATATAATGCATTTTCAATTTACTAAGTTCGAGCTCCTGGTTGTCAACATTTTGTTGAGTCGATCTTATAAAGTGGATCCCATAGTGATCCACAGAGAAAATTTCCAATAAAAAAAATCTGACATCCAAGGCTTTAAGCACATTATAGTATATCCCCCTAATTCAAGTATGAACAGGTAGACTGGAGTCTAATGCGTTTAAAGCCCCTTTGAAGGAGGATCATGTCATCATAAAACTTATCATCTTTCCATGCTGATAAAAATAAAATGAGCACAAAATAAACTTGTGATATCCCACCTGGGTTTCAACTTAATGTATCCTTGGATTTAATGTAATTCACCAATCACCATGCTTTGTTTGAAAAGCTTTTAGCTTTACTATTCATTTGTAATACCAGCATTGCAGTTTTCATTATGCACAACTACAGCTTTAGAACCCAATGGATTACAAATTTAACAGGTCATTCTAATTAGAAATATTCAACCTGGTTACATTATTCAAATTTTCAGATGTACATCTAAATGCTGAAGTCTCACAATATTTCATTCTAGTTTCCTCATGCAAGCTTTCATGTCAAACAACAGTAAAATCAGAAATATGTGTATGTACTTTATATAGATGTGTGTGTGTGTGTGTGTGCGTGTGTGTGTGTGTGTGTGTGTGTGTGTGTGTGTGTGTGTGTGTGTGTGTGTGTGTGTGTATATATATATATATATATATATTCCCTGGGAAAGAATTCGGTGTCCTGCACCTTCGCTGTTTTCAGCATTTGATATGTTGGAATGTAACGGGTTGGGTTCAAGTAAGTGTGCGATTATGTGTAGGTTAGGGTTAGGGGGTGGGTTATGTGAGTTAGGGTTAGGGCGCGGGTCAGGTAAGTGTGCAGTTGTGTGGACGTTAGGGTTAGGGGGTGGGTTAGGTGATTTAGGGTTAGGGCGCAGGTCAGGTAAGTGCACGGTTGTGTGGACGTTAGGGTTAGGGGAGGGTTAGGTGAGTTAGGGTTAGGGCACGAGTCAGGTAAGTGTGCAATTGTGTGTAGGTTAGGGTTAGGGAGCGGGTTAGATGAGTTAGGGTTAGGGCGCAGGTGAGGTGAGTGTGCGATAGTGACGGACCTTAGGGTTGAGGTTGGGTTAAGGTAAGTAGATAGCTAGTAGTGCATGTAAAATTTAGTTTAGGTTTAGGTGTAGGATTTTAAGTGAATGTGTGTGGATTGCTGTTTTTTGTGTGTGTTTGTGTTGTGGGTATGTTTCTCGGAATAGAGATTTTTTTCCCTGGGAAAAAATTCGCTATTCTGACTGTTCGATGTTTTCAGATTTCAATATTTGGGGTTTGATATTATAACATTCAATGTTTAAAAACTTTGATGTTATAATATAGACCCCTATGTTCATATATGTATATGTATATGTGTATAAAACACAGTTCTAGTCACATATCATTCCATATACCTATATTTCACTGTGTATGACTTTAAGGGTATTAACACTGGCATTGAAGCTTTTTATTAACATTACACCTCTAGGTTTTACAGCTTCATCATTAAAATTTAACAATTTCCTTTCAGCTCTTATGTATTACAGTGACAGATATAACACACCCTCCTAAATAATGGAATTTCACACTAGTTATATTATTCAAGCTTGCAAATGAATGCTTATTAAAATTCAACAACATTGCAGTCTTTACTTTATCCATTAACATTTTTAGCAAACAAACACATACAAAATAAATATATGCATTTTTGCATTTGGGTGTCAGAATTATATAAAGCCTAAACACTTGCCTTGCCTCAAGGGTTACATACTTATTCAGTACACTAACTAGATACTTGAACATTAGTCTTCCTACTTACATTATTTCAGTCTAATAATGACATTTAAACTTTCCAATCTATGTCTAGATATTGTGGTTCAAGCAAAACAGAATGAATCAATAGTTTTAATGATAACCCATAGTATATTTCAGTCTAACTAGTGTATTCAAATGTCAGTTTTACCATTTACTTTTGTTTACTGGACTAGTGGATTGGTAGAGGACCCCTTTCTGCCACTTTTGGTACCAAATGGCAAATACAACATATGTAACAGATAAACAGCAGATTCTATACATTTAATTATTATTAGTCAAAACACATAAACATTGCATGACAGAAAGAAATTAACAACTTAAAGTATTACAACATCTGGCAGGTAACATATATTTAATAGATGCACAGAAGATGCAGTACATGTAATTATTCACGTAGCAATCAAATGAAATACTTAATACAAAATACATAAATGTAGTATGGAAAAAATGAAAAGCCTAAAGTATCACATCAAAAAGACCAATGCAGTTCTTTGTAAAGATCTAAGTAACAGATCTTAATACAATGTTACAATCCATGAGGATCACAATTAACTATTAAAACCAAAAATATAATATAAACATTTAGGTTTTTACATTGCATTAAAGATTAAAAACAGAATTAGGTGTGCCATCAACACTCATGCAGCATTAAAAACAAATAGCTGCATAAAATTTTACTCCAGTCATATGAATCATAGCAATCTTAGCAGGCTTGTCCTTACTTCTAATATCATTATCCATTTCAATTGGAGACATTGGAGACAGCAAAAAAATATATTATAGTGAACTAATACATTTTTATACTAAATATCTGCCACACTGGTACAGACAAGGACTATCAGTTGCTCTTAATATTAAAACATTGATGTTACAAATAAAACAGTATCTGCATAGTTACATAGTTACACTAACTAAAATCTTATCCATTCAAAACTGTTACAAAAACATGTTAGTTCTTTCTGGTCAATGGTTGTTGGACATATAGTGAGTCTAACTACATAATTTCCTTGCTGCTCATGTCAGGTAAGGGCTTTGCATGTCTCATCAAACTAGTTATTTTAGTACAGTGACTCTCAATCCATCCCAGTCTGCTGCAGTAGCACTTGAAACCTTGTTAATGCCAAGTTAATGGGGAAGTTTGTTTTCATGACTACTTATATACCCTTCAAAAAAAAAAAAAAAAAAAAAAAAAAAACAGAAAAGTCACTTTGTCTCTTCCAGTCTGTTAATTGCATTTGAAAATTGCTGCCATGGCTAAGGAGTGGTAGACAAAAAGGCATGGACAAATAACCAGGACACACCCATCAATTGTGCACTTAATATCTGTCTCATCTGTCACAATAACATTCTTTTTCATAAATGGAAATATACTGAACTATATATATGTGTGTGTTTTATATATATTATATATATATATATATATATATATATATATATATATATATATATATATACTTATATTTATATATTTATATATATATATATATATATATATAAATATATAAAAAATACAAACTAATTAGTACAGAAGCAGAAACAGTGTTACAGATAATAAATATAGTAACATATACAGAATATATACATAAAAGCAGGAATCTAGTTTGCTTGATTGCAATAATATATACAGAAAATATACATGAAAGCAGAAATCAATGAATTCAATCAGAGTGGTATAAACAGAGATCAGAATTATTGTGCCAGTATTAACAAGTGAAGATAAAAATAAATATGGAGAAAATATCATCAGTCACTAGTAGCAAAATACATAGGAGTTTAGTAATCATATAAGGTGAGTGAAGAGGTTAGGTTATAGAGCAGGAACATAGCCAAGAAGAGTTGAGATGATTTTTCAGTATTTGTTTGAAGGTGGTGGTGCTGCCTGTGTTTCTTATAGAAGGCGGAAGTGAGCTCCATAGTTTGGCAATGGTGAAGGCATAGAGGAGTTGACCAGCAGGTAAGGTGGGCTCCTCTACTTTTAGAAGTAGATGATTTTCAGATCTTAGATGCCTGCTGGAATGGTATTTGGCAAGTAGAGTTGAGAGAGCAGGACAGTCTGTGGGTCTGTAGATTATTTTGTGCACAGTAGTTAGTTGGGTGAATGAGAGATGATGGGGGAGTTCCAGCCACCATATGGGATCTGTACAGATCCCCGACGGCACTTTCTGATGAAGCAAAAATCACCAAACATACATAACTGAAAGTGCTGTTCACCGAAGCAGCACTTTTAGTTATGTATGCTGGTTGCACTGGTCGCACTATGGTGCAGTTAAGGGAGAATTCCCTTTTCCCCACTGTAGTGCGACCTCAGAGTGAGAATATAAAAGTAGGGGGTATGGGGGGCATAGCCCCCCACTCAAGCAGTGCAGGGGAGCTTGCCCCCCCTGCATAAAAGAAGATTTTTTGTTTTTTGAGTTTTTGTTTGTTTGTTTTTGAGTATACTGCAAGTCGGCCATGGTGGTGCAGTGGTTAGTACTGTCGTCTCACAGCAAGAAGTTCTTTGGTTCTATTCTCGGCTGGAGTGCCTTCTGTGTGGAGTCTGCATGTCTTTCCTGCAGTAAAATGAGTTCTAGGTGTGAGTGTGTGTGTGTGTGTGTGTGTGTGTGTGTGTGTGTGTGTGTGTGTGTGTGTGTGTGTGTGTGTGTGTAGGTGATGTGCCTTTTGTGATGGTTGCTGGGCTGGCAATTCAACACTGTAAAAATCCCACTGACAATCAATCTGTGGACCAGTGATCCGCTGTGGCTACCCCTAATGGGAGAAGCTGAAAGACATTGCTTTGAGGTATACTAAAATAATGTACTCTGTGGTTTGCCAAACTTCTTCTCCAAGGACAATGATAGCCTATAAACTTTTCACTATCCAATGTTTGTTTTGAAAATCTAGTCTACAGCACCATATTGGATTTGATAAATCCGAAGCAACTAGACCCTTCTTCTCCTTCCAACATATTACTTAGTCACAAATTCTTGGTCCTTCTCATTTTGTCCTCCTGTATGTAAGCCATATGTCTAGTAGACTGTTCCAGTGGTAGCAAACCAATTGCTTGGCGTAGCAACTTAAAGGACCAGATAAAAGCTTAAAGTCATACATCATTCCTTCATAGCAACACAATTATCTTCCCTCAGTAACAGTATCTGTATCACTATAGTTTGAACTACCACATTATCAGGCAGTGAATTCACTACACATTCTCCTCACTACCATCTTTTCCACCAAACAACACAAACACAGAACAAAAAGGGAAACATTCATCTGCAAAGCATTTCATGTACATCAGTCTATTTACAACTTATTAATATTCTCCTACCCTGTTAAAAAATACTTCTTCTTAAATCAATACAAATATGTGAAACTGCTAGACTCTTCTTTTAGTCAAAATGTTTGTTATAGCTAGTTTCACCTGTTTGGGTAGATTCTTGTTAAAATAGATTAAAATACAACATTTTATTGAAATAGAGCCTACACAAACTTCACCCAATGTATTTCACCAAGTGTGTTTATGTAGAAATAGTAAGTCAGCATACTGCATCTGTGTACATATACATATATGTTAACCTCAATGTTAAACCAAACTACAAATTGCAGTGAGATAACTGTCAGTATCCTCCATTTTCAGCTCTTAAACATTATTGCAGTGTTTGATTTAGCTGACTTTATACCCTTATAACCACTTCATCTTATATATTAATGATGCTAATGCATTTAACATTTAACATGATCCTGACAGGTCTATATCAGAAAACCTAACATCCAAAACCGCGGACACCTAATGAGCGACACATATACGCTGAACTAAGAAAAGAGCGAAGGACCTAAATGTTGTAAACCGTAATACCGAACGCACTTTAAACTACAACAGCGCCACACAGGTAAGTAAAACACACACAAACAAACTTCATTAATCACACTTTTGCAGGGGGCAAGCTCCCCTGCACCCCCATGTGGGGGGCTGTGCCCCAGACACCCCCCCTACTTATATATAGCAACTCCGCGATTGCACTACATTGAGGAAAAGGATATATTTCCTCTTCCCCATGATCACCCTGCTGGCCACGGAAATTAGTTCGGAGTTCCGTTTGACATTTAGGTCCTTCACGCTTTTCATCCTTCAACGTATATGTGTCGCTCATTAGGTGTTCTCCACGAGCATCTAATATAGACCCGATCCTGACAGCTTTCTCATTGTGCATGTGTGTGTACATTTAAGTATATATCTCTATCTCTATCTATCTAGCGATATATATACCTATATATATATATATATATATATATACACACACACACACACACACACACACACACACACACACACACACACACATACATATTATGGGTCCCTATCATAATATTAAAACCTCATAATACTGAAACTAATAACATTGAACCCATTTCCATGAAAACACTCAACAATGAAAACTCATAACACAGAATCTCATTTCACTGAAAAGCGTACAACTGTATAGAATTATCTAGAAAGTATGCAGTTGTTTTTATTTTTTATCGTTATTAGGGAAGTGAGTCTAGCATGGGTTGGATGATGTGGGGATAGTGAATCAGGAAGTGCAACAGATTAGCAAGGAGGAAGTAAGGACAGCTATGAAGAGGATGAAGAATGGAATGGCCTTTGGTCCAGATGACATACCTGTGGAAGTAGGAGGTGTTGAGAAGAGGTGGCAGTCGAGTTTTTAACCAGATTGTTTAATGAAATCTTGGAAAGTGATAGAATGCCTCAGCAGTGGAGAACAAGTGTTTTGGTACCAATTTTTAAGAATAAGGGTGATGTGTAGAGGTGTAGTAACTACAGAGGGATAGAACTGATTAGTCACAGCTTAAGTTATGGGAAAGAGTAGCGGAAGCTAGGTTAAAAAGGGAGGTGATGATTAGTGAGCAGCAGTATGGTTTCATGCCGGGAAAGAGCACTACAGATGCATTGTTTCCTCTGAGAGTGTTGATGGAGAAGTATAGAGAAGGTCAGAAGGAACTGCATTGTATCTTTGTGGACTTCAAGAAAGCATATGACAGGGTGCCTAGAGAGGAGTTGTATTGTATGTGGAAGTCGGGAGTGGTAGAGAGTATTTAAGAGTGGTACAGGATATGTACAAGGGTAGTGTGACAGTGTTGAGCTCTGCAGTGGGAGTGACAGATGCATTTAAGGTGGAGGTGGGATTACATCAAGGATCAGCTCTGAGCCCTTTTTTATTTGCAAAGGTGATGGACAGGTTAGCAGACGAGATCAGACAGGAATCCCTGTGGACTATGATGTTTGGGGATGGCATTGTGATCTGTAGTGACAGTAGGGAACATGTTGAGGAGACCCTGGATAGTTGGATATATGTTCTAGAGAGGAGAGGAATGAAGGTCAGCAGGACTAAGACAGAATGTATGTGTGGAATGAGAGGGAGGATAGAGGAATGATGAGGGTGCAGGGAGTAGAGTTGGCAAAGGTGGATGAGTTTAAATTCTTGGGACCAACAGTTCAGAGTAATGGTCAGTGTAGAAGGGAGGTAAAGTAGAGAGTACAGGCAGGGTGAAGTGGGTGAAGAACAGTGTCAGGAGTAATTTGTGAAAGACTGGTACCAGTAAGAGTGAAAAAGAAGGTCTAAAAGAGGGTAGTGAGATCAGCTGTTATATGGGTTGGAGCCACTTGGCATTAACAAAAAGGCAGAAGTCTCAGAGCTGGAGGTGGCAGAATTAAAGATGATAAGATTTGTACTGGATGTGACAAGGATGGACATGATTAGGAATCAGTATATTAGAGGGTCAGCTCAGGTTGGACAGTTTCGAGACAACGCAAAAGAGGAGATATTGCATTAGTTTAGACGTGCTGAGGAGGGATGCTGGGCATATTGGGAAAAGGATGCTAAGGATGGAGCTGCCACGTAAGAGGAAAAGAGGAAGGCCTAAGATAAAGTTTATGGATGTGGTGAGAGAGGACATGCAGGTGATTGGTGTGACACAGCAAGATGCAGAGGACAGGAAGAAATAGAAACATATGATCCGCTGTGGTGAAACCTAATGGGAACAACTGAAAGAAGAAGTCTAGCATGGTATGTGCGAATTGCAAAGTTCAGCATTATGTTGTTCCCCCAGATCTGTAGATGTCTGTGTTTGCTCTTGAGCACTGAATCACTGTGTGGTGTTTTATTCTTTTCTCCATGGGTGTTAAATACATATGAGTAAGGGGGCATGTGGGCAGGAGGATGAAGCCCCCCCACCCTGAAAAAAACATCTTTTTAGGTTATATTTCTTGTGGAGAATATTTTCAGTGAAATGTGTTTTCAGTATTATGAGGTTTCAATGTTATGACATAGACTCATATATATATATATATATATATATATATATATATATATATATATATATATATACGGATCCCATTTACTTGATCGAAATTACCTGAGCTCACCAGAATTTTACTCCCAGGAAAGGAAAAACTTGGTCACCACTACAAAAAAAAAAAAAAAAAAAAAAAAAACAAAGCAAATCAAACCCACCAAAGTGGGGGCTGCACACCCCACACTCCCCTAACTAAATATACCAACTCTGAGATCACACTACAGTGGGGAAAAGGGCAAAGGTCACCATGGTGGCCAACTGCCTCCTTTCCAAGAGTCATCTCATCCTTTAACTTTTGGGAAAGTGTAATTTCGATCAAGTAAAGGGGATCCATATATAGTCTCTTGAGTTTCGGGACACACTTGAATAAGTCCAACAATTTGAAATGGATACTATATATATATATATATATATATATATATATATATATATATATATATATATTTATATTTACACTGGCATAGTAAGAATTTCATTAAAAACCACACAGGCATGAGCAGGTTTTGATATTCTACTGGCAAAGTCCAAAACTGGCTTATTTTTAAAAAGTGGCGGCCGATACTGTTTTGTGCAGTCATCAATTTGGGATCTCCTGGCTTTTCCCTGGATTGATGATTTGCCAGTATACCTGAGCTTTCACATTTATCTGTGATCATGCAACTTCAGAGTTGGTACATATTAGTGGCAGGAGTATGGGCAATACAATCATCAGGGGGTGCCCCTCATAAACCACTTTTTTATTCCCCTGAACACTGTCCTAATTCAGGAACTTTTATCCATTTGTGATTGCACTTGCATGAGGTGATCATGAATGCTTGTGTGATGCCTGTGCACTGACCCAGTAATCAAGGAGTCTCAATCCTCACCACTCACTCCAGTGAGGGGTGTCCACATTGGGAGGATAACAAGTACACACAGTAAAGTACAATTTCCCTTAAGAACACACAGAGATCATAGTCAGTCTGGGGCTGGTGTCTCCCTTTCTCTCCATATCCTCAATAAGACTCCCGACTGGCACAGCTATAGGGTACAGATCTCAGCCAAGTGGTCATGCCAAAACCTCCAGCACCCTCTATGTCCATCCAGTGCTTCGTGCCCCTGCCCAAGTAGCTGGCACAAACACACACACACACACACACACACACACACACACACACACACACACACACACACACACACACACACACACACACACACACACTTTGAGATATGAATTATATACAAACACACAGGCACTCCAGGGAAATGCTGGCACAGGTTCTCCAGCTATGCCCCCTTCTGCCCAGCCTATAAGATAGTACCAACTGCCACCAACCACCTTTATCAGCTACTATAAAGGTCCTTACCAAAGGGTGTCCAATTCTACTGTGCAATGTTATTATTATCCAATTGGTAAGTATGACTAAGACTCGAAGGCTATTTAGGAGTGGCCTATACAGTGTCACCAAATACATGCAAGTACTCTTAGGAGCTTAAATGTCTACACACAAACCAGCCACAGTTTAAAGGTTTAAAATATTTAATAATAAATAATAAAAACACAAGACACTACTCCTCAATCCAACACACTGATAATAGAGAGTTCAGAAATCACAGGAAAATACTTTAAAACAATACTGTAGGACAGTCTGACATAAATATAGAAAACAGCTAGACTAATCTGGCTATATTTATATCTATCTGTAAGAGAAATACTAAGTTCTAATTAACTTTACTTACAGAGCAAGGCACAGTGCTGGTGAGTTGTTAACAGGTCTGAAGACAAATACAAAATGTTCTTCTTACTTTCTGAGATAGCCTTTAAATTGATAATACACATTACTGCTGAGTCATTTCAGATTGCATAATTTTTGTTACTTCTCCTTAAGTTTCCCAGGCTCACAGAACTTAAAATGCAACATTTCTCTTTTGATATGCACCTGCCGGAAGCCACAGCAATAAAAGACATTTTACATGTGAAACCTAGTAATTATCTATGTCTTAAAACAATAGAAAGAGTTTCTAGCTGCAGACATCCTGTCTCCAAGCTTGAGATCAAACACAGCCATAAAATTCTTTGCTTATCAGCTTTCTTCCAGCAGGGTGCACTGTAGTTACATTTTTGAAGCTCAGTACATACACAGTTTTCTTACATTTGTCAAACAAGCCTGTGGATCATGTTAATATTTACAATGACATAGAATTATTTAAAAAATTCTATCTGGCTGGGCTGGCAGTCCCTCAGTTTTTCACAGCTTGTCAGGAATATTTCCCTTTCCTAGATATATACATATGCACATATAGTTTTTTATATATATCTATATATATCTATATCTATATCTATATCTATCTATCTATATATATATATATATATATATATATATATATATATATATATATATGGGTCTGTCTGATAACACAGACACACCAAAACACCGACAACGAAATAACGGACACGACAAAACCGAAAAAAAAAAAAGTTCAAAAATATGAAACTTCACATGACCGATAAATCACAATCCCGACAATCAACAAAACAAATGCCTTTCCCGAAAAACACACACACAACACAAGCACACCAAAAACCTTACAAACCTAGACTAAACCTTACATACACAACTATCTATGCACTAACCTTAACCCAAACCCTAACCCTAAAGTCCATCACTATCGCACACTTACCTTAACAGCACCCTAACCCTAACTCACTTAATCCGCCCCAACCCTTAACTCTGTCACTGTCGCACATTTACCTTACCTGCACCCTAACCCTAACTCACTTAATCCACCCCTAACCCTTAACTCTGCCACTATCGCACACTTACTTTACCCGCACCCTAACCCTAACTCACTTAACCCGCCCCTAAACTTAAAGTCCGTCACTATCACACACTTACCTTACCCACACCCTGACCCTAACGTCCATCCCTATCACACACTTACCTTTACATGTCGGTGTTCTCAGCATCGGGATTCTCAACTGTCGTCTTCTCCGTTGTCAATCTTCTGGTGTCGGTGTTCTCGTCGTCGGCATTTAGAGATTTTGGCATTTTCGGGTAGACCCATATATATATATATATATATATATATATATATATATATATATCATCACATTTTTATATCACTCTAGTAATATCACACCATGCAAATGTAAAATAATTTTGAAAACAAGATGTATAAATAAGGTTTAAATGGTCTGAGACACAATCCCTGGGATTCAATAAACTCTGCATAGGCTTCAGACTAAGCCAACAAGGAGTTTAAATGTGTGCGGGTTCATGAGCGGATAGCAGCACTCATTGCATATTCATGACTCGGACTGTGCGTAAACGTAGATAAGCAAGGTTGCATGGCTGACACCAGCTTTGCAGGCTAGGAAACTGTGTAAGCAAACATAGATAGCAATCTTGTTTAAATCAGAGCACTGAAGGTCTGCGGTTTTGCACAGAATGTCATGATAATCACCAGGGCTTAACAGATAGCTCTCAGTCTCTTAGTGCAAGGCATCTGGACAAAGGCCAACATAATGGGGGAACAATGACCTAGAAATAGGGACATGTTTGACATATTTGCTCATTAGAAATGTGCTAGAATAACCAGGGGTTGTATTAAGATGCATGTTCTGAAGGACTGAAGTCTGAAACTCAAATGTACGTAATTATTGAGTTGCATCAGTCCTGAGATCATCCCAGTGATATGACAGAAAACCACACATTTGATAAGGAGGACACCAAAAGATATAAAGGCAAAAATCTGGACATTCTGTGAAAATCTGGGCAGTTGAGAGGTATGATTGTTAAGTATATGGTTCAAACACATTACAGGACACTGCATCTACAGTGCAGATTATTGTGAAATCCCATTCCTGGCATTCTGTACTGAAGCTGTGTAAGTGATCTGTAAGGATACATGGGCTGCCATGTAAAATAAACAGTTGGGGGAAGTTCATGTATTGAAAAGGGACACACAGATGAATTGTAGGAATGAACACAGGGAAAGAGGGCAGGTGAAACAACTTAATTTGGTGCAGTAGGGACGGCACAGTAAAAATGTGTATTATGTGACTGGCACACAAGGTGACATAACAACGGGGAGGATGTCTGTGTGAGATAAGCATCCTTACATAAATAATGCACAGGACATATCTCAGTGATGTTACATACAACTGAGGTAGGGTGCATATTGTGAAGCTAATATAAACTGATTTGCCTTAATATGAGTGCAATCTCAGCAGAAGTCTCCAGATATTAGGACACAGGTAAAGGCTCATAGACAACATTAAAAGAAGCACGCACAATCATGGAAAATATCAGAATAACACCACCAGTAATCCCATGCCTCTGACTTAACATATGTGATTTAGAGTGATCAGGATGATTCTACACAAACACACTTGTACAACTATTATGATACTTCCACACTCTATGATGGCAATCATGCACACTGTCCAGGCACAGTAACATCTGCTGGAGGTGTTAGAAGGGACAGTGGTATACCTGTATGCAGCATAATGATCAATACATGGCATATATATATATATATATATATATATATATATATATATATATATATATATATGGTTCTATCTGACTACGTCGACAAGTCAGAACGCCGACAGCGAGAACACCGACGCCAGAAGATCGAAAACGGAGAAGACCGACGGATCAAAACCCCGACGCTGAGAACATCGACATGGGAAAAGGCTGTGGATGTATGCGGTAGTGACGGACGGTAGGGTGCGAGTAAGGTAAGTGTGCGACTGTGATAGTTTGTGGGTTGGGGGCGGGTTAAGTGAGTTAGGGTTAGGGCTTGGGCTATGTAAGTGTGCGACTGTGATAGTTTGTGGGTTAGGGCGGTTAAGTGAGTTAGGGTTAGCTGGCTAGGTAAGTGTGCGACTGTGATAGTTTGTGGGTTAGGGCGGGTTAAGTGAGTTAGGGTTAGGGCGGGCTAGGTAAGTGTGCGACTGTGATAGTTTGTGGGTTAGGGGCGGTTAAGTGAGTTAGGGTTAGGCGGGTTAGGTGAGTGTGCGATAGTGGCGGACCTTAGGGTTAGGGTTTGGGTTAAGGTTGTAGGTAGTTGTGTATGTGAGGTTTAGTGTTGGTTTGTAAGGATTTTGGTGTGCTTGTGTTGTGTGTGTGCTTTTTGGACCGGGGATTTGTTTTGTTTGTTGCTTGTCGGGATTATGGTGTGTCGGGCATGTGAGGTTTCGTGTTTGTGAAATGTCGGTTATGTGGTGTCGGTGATTTCGTTTTCGGCATTTTGACTTGTCGACGTTGTCAGATAGATCCATATATATATATATATATATATATATATATATATATATATATATATATATCAAAATCCACACTGTCAGAAATGTTATCCATGCCATTAATGTTGTTAAATTCCTGTGTATGAACTGTGTGCATCACCAGAACAGGTAGCACACATGGATATGGTATATCAACATGATGGGAGTTCCGCACTATCAGACAGTAATGTTTATGCGACAAAAAGAATACTCAGGTATGACCAATAAGCTGTCTGACAGCTCACTGTGACAAAGATGGTACACTTCAGTTGCACATCATTGGAAGAAGTGTAGGGAGATACATGAAGAGGAGTGCATTGTACTTGGTTATTGGTGTGATGGGGTTATTGGTTTGATGAGGGCTGAGAACTATGGAGATATTATGGCCTCTGATGTGGACGTCCTTCACATACTCAGTAGTTGTGTTACATACAAGGGAGTAGTCAGCACTGTGATCACAAGCTGGTGGATGTCCCACTTACCATCTATCCCAGGACACAGGTCACATACTTATTGGTCTGATTATAGGGTGTGATGTCTACATTATACTTGGATTGTGTGTTTTTTCCTGATGTAACAAATCTGCCATGTTTTCTTGTCATTGCAAGTGTTGTCATGGCTGTGGCAGCAATCTTTGGTGTGTGTTGATACCGTCTGTATTATACTAATATCACAGTTGGAGTCAAAGATTGCCCACAATCTGTAGTCCTTCAGGCAACTTTTTTGACACAGGATGTGTCCATCACTTAAATAATGGACAGGAAAGGGCCTAGCAGACAGGCCTGATGTATAGACCTGATCACTGGACCTGAGATATAGGTCACTTCACACATGTAAACATATTTAGATGCCAGGTATGTGATACACTGGTCTACCCACTTGGTGATATGTGCACATGGCCACATCTGACAGCATTGAGTGAATACCTACATGTGGATTTGTGTCAAATGTCTTGTGCTTGTCAAACTGAAAAGACTGATAGTGTCATCATGCATGCCCTCAGTGACCTCTATGAGGACATCTAACAGATGTAACAGACATGATGTAGCATTAACAACTCACAGGTCTGTTGCACACAGCCAGGATATTACTAGGTGGCCATTTAGAAGAGGTCCATGATGACATGTTGGTATACCTCACAGATGAGGAGAGTCAGGATGTCTCTATACATGTATGCACTGGGTGCTGTCCCCCGCAATTCACACAGATGCATGTTGAAAACACACTTCTACAGTAACATAGTCTATGTGATGGGTGTGTTGAAGTGTTTATTCAACCATGTCAGGAAGGTGTGTGTGTGATGAGTCACATGATAGGTGATCTGTGATGTTGTCACAGCCCATTAAGTCTGTGTGATAGGCCTGGATGAAGGTAATACAGTGCATACTGGCTATCCTCAACTGACCTAGGGTTTGAATACAATCCCTCACATAAGGATCATTGAGAAACTCTCCCAGCTGGGAATTAAACCTCATGTCTCTAGATGGGTAACCAACTGGCTCACTGACAGAACACATACTGTAAAAGTGTTGAATCAACCTGTACCAGTAGACCTGTTCACCATCGGTGTACCCAATGGTTCTATGCTTGGCCCTTTACTGTTTGCAATCTATTTCTTGACAGTTCAGCCGAAAGTATATGGCCTTTGGTTTACCACGTTTGCTGATTCTTGCATACTGGGTGCAATCACTGAGTCCACCTCTGATGATGACATACTACAGGAGGGGCTAACACAGACAAATTATTGGTGACAAAGCCACATGGTCTACAAATAAATGCAAAAATGTGTCTTTATTTTGTCCTTCTGCAAAGTGGAATTCCTTGCTAATTGCAGCATTGACAACAGTCCCGCTGTGCTGAAACCCAGTGATGCAAGCATTGGGAACACATGTACAAAGCACTATGAATTTCGACCACCAAGTGTCCACACTGGTATTGAAACCCTATGTTGTGCACATCATATGTCATGCCATCGTACTCAGATCTCAGGATTATATTACATCACTGTACTCAAACCTCATCACATCACTAAATTAGAATATAATGTTCTCTTTTGCATGTATCTCATCAAACACATACAGCAGCTGGAGAGACCACATGGGTTACTCACCAAGAAAACATAGTGCATACAAACCATATAATTTTGTATGTGGATAGACTAAAATCCATGTCACTGTAATCTTCAGGCCAATCTCTGTCACTGCCCTAGTGGGAATAGTGCACATCCACAAATCAGACATAGCTGATGACATCATCAGTGCCTGGTGAGGAGAATATGGCAATAACAGTGTCCCACATCCTGGTGTAAAAGGCTGTCTGTAATGTCAAGCAAGTGCACACATACACACACACACATACACACACACACACACACACACACACACACACACACACACACACACACATCCAATTGACTGCAATGAGAATAGAACCTCAACCTATCTAAGTATACAGACTACAAACGACAGTACTTTATGCATGCACCATTGCACAAATCTAACTTTTACAAGACTGCAGGTCACCTTATAGTGGATGAGATCAACAGGGCATGTTGAAGAGAAAATATGGGGAGGCTTGCATGAAATGGATGTGTAGGAATGCACAAGTATCAAAATACTGTCAATCCCAGGGATTGGAGTGGTAACTGTAGGGTACATGTTTCTGCTGTTCTAGCTAAACACACACACACACACGCACACACGCACACACACACAGACACACACACACACACACACACACACACACACACACACACACACACACACACACACACACACACACAGTTGACTGCAGTGAGAACTGGACCCCTACATATCTAAATACACAGACTACTGAACTCAGTACTTTATGCAAGAACCACAGGACAACTCTGACTTTTCCAACACTGCAGGTCAACTTATAGTGGATGACAATAGCAGGGCATGATGGACAGAAGATGTTGGGAGGCCTGCATGAAATGGATGTTTAGGCATGTGCAAGTATCAAACTGCTATCATTCCATGGGATTGGAGTGGGAACTGCAGGATACACACTTCTGCTCTTCTGGCTGAACACACACACACACACACACACACACACACACACACACACACACACACACACACACACACACACAAACACACAGTTAACTGCAGTGAGACCAGAACCCCAACCTAAGTACATAGACTACAGAACTCAGTCCTTTATGCAAGCACTATGGCATGAGTCTGACTTTTGCAAGACTATAGGTCAGCTTATAGTGGATGACATCAGCAGGGCATGTTGGAGAGAAGATATTGGGGGGGCCTGCATGAAATGGATGTGTAGGCATGTGCAAGTATCAAAATACTGTCAATCCATATAGGATTGGAGCAGTAACTGTAGGACACACATTTCTGCCCTTATGGCTAGACACACACACACACACACACACACACACACACACACACACACACACACACACACACACACACACACACACACACACACACACAGTTGACTGCAGTGAGAACAGAACCCTTACCTAAGTACACAGACTACAGAACTCAGTACTTTATGCAGTTGCCATGGCATAAGTCTGACATTTACAATACTGCAGGTCAACTTATAGTGGATGACATCAGCAGGGCATGTTGGACAGAAGATGTTGTGAGGCCTGAATATGTTCATAGGTTCATAGGAGGTTACTAGTCTAATGGCCCTAGAGCATTTACAAGCCTAGCTGTGTAAAAACACAAGTACCATTATTGAACATAGTTAGATGGTTATTGTTAGCAGAGCAGTTTTGTGATCAGCACTAACTGGCCCTGTTCATGACAGACATATGTGCCATTCAAGGGGTGAATTTACAGTCACCTATCCAGTTGTCATGGTTGCGCTTGAATAGGGTCTTTGAAGAGTACTGCTGCACATGCAGTGGGAGTCTAATACAGATGAGTTGCAATCACTGGGAGATATATCTATCTTCCTAGCATGTTCTGTTTGTCACAGGCAAAGTTCAGATCCCTAGAGTAAGTTATTCTTGTCCCATTTGATTTGCAGATGTCTAGCATTTCCAGTAAGGCAGGGTCTGAGACTGCTCTGTAGGCCAGGCATAGGTCACCTCTCAGCAGCCTGCATATGATACTGAGTATGGTGACAAGTCTTTTAGTCTTTCCATGTATGCCATGTTTTGGAGGCCCCAGTCACAAAATTCTGTGTTTTCTCCAGTTGCTGTAGGTGTCTGGTGAGTTACAGACAAAAGGGAGCATTGTACTCAATTATTGGTCTGATAAGGGTATAGTATAGCAGAGCTATGACCTCCCTGGTCTTGGATGTGATGGCCTTATTTATGAGATGCACAATGTAGAATGTGTGTCTCACCACAATGGACACATAGTGATTGAAGTGTAGATTGCTATCAACATGAGTTCCCAAGTCTCACAACACTGTTTTTTGAGATTAGAGGGGTGCTATGATTATTATAATTAGCAGGGCTAGCTCTTTGCCAAAGGGGACAATGAGGGATTTTTGCTTTAAGGTTCAGTCCATGGGTTTTGCCATGAGTTTGACATTTGTCTGTGTCAGCCCCTTCTGTAATATGCTAACAGTTGAGGGACTCTATATGACTGCATCCAGTTGACAGTCATCTGCAAACTTGGTAACCCACAGACCATCTACCTTTTCTTGGACTTCAGAGAAATAGTTTCCAAACAGCTGAGGGCCCAGCACAGATCATTGTGGTATTCCACTGGTAAGAAGTCGAGTGGTAGAGGTGCAGTCCCCAACTTTGACAGTGTGTGTTCTGTCAGTGAGCCAGATGGCTATCCATCTAGCAATGTATGGGTTACTCCACAGATGGAAGATTTTATGTATGATACCTGAATGAGGGATAGTGTCAAAGGCCTTGAATAACTCAATATAGCTGGTATGTCCTGTTATCCATCATTCAGGTTTTGGGTCAGTATAAAAAAATCCACTAGGTTTAATAAGCAAGATCTACCCATGGCAAAACCAAAATGGGTTGGGTCAAGTGTGTCGAGGGTCACCTATGTCCCTTTGAATAAGATCCATTCTGATTCCTTCCCTAGCCTTGCAGATAAGGCTTTTTAGGCTTATAGGTCAATAGTTCTATTTCTGTATGTTTCATGTGCATTCATATCACACAATATTTGATATTAATTTCTGTAGTGTAGGTGATACTTGTGTGAAAAAGTACTGCGTCACCAGGGTTGCAGTGCTTGGGGGGAGGCAACACATGGCAGTATTGTAAATATGTGACATATTGTTAGATAGAGCCTTCAGTTTCTTATGTTTCCACATGTAATTTCATGTCATAGACAGGAAATGGACAGCAAACGGCAGTAGTACATGATAATATTTACTGTTTTATAGTACAGCTTTTGGCAAAGTGTTTTCACATGCAAGATACACATTTCCAATATTTTCCATGTTTGCACATAGTTAAGCAGTGCCAAACATGAGCTGCATTGCTAAAGTCTGAGAGTTAGTACTGAGACTATGAAACACACCTGCTGCTTAGCGGACTCTGTGGCAGCAGGTGTTAATGCATACATTTCTTTTCAGTACAGATGATACTGGGTTGGAATCTAGGTATATCAAATACCTTTAAATACTTTTAACTAAAATGTGATAAGGCAATGACATGAAGTAAATGTGTTGCTGTGTGTTGGCATATTGCATCGGGGTTAAGTGACATTGCACAGAGGTAACTGCTGAAAAGTTGACTACCAGACATGCTGGGAATCAGTGCTGGAGCTGGCAGAGCAGGGGCAGACTGATCACTGGGGCTGGTCTACCTTGCTGTGCTGTTGCAGTCTTTAATGATGTGGTACACATGGATAACAGGTTGACATTTTCATGAAACCGAATAGAAAATAAAAAAAGAGAGAGAGAGCGGTTGGGTTTACAGAAAAAAAGAGTTAAAATTAGCACCATCATATGTGACATACAATGCAATAATACTATTATACAACACTTTTATCTGAAACATTACATGTAAATATACATCCTAACAAATACACTATACTACAGATTGCTGAAAGTAATCCTTGAAATGTGCATATATTGCACATATGCATGTTCCAATTATACAGATTACAGTTTACAGCAGGGCATTTGTGCCACTGGTATAGAGTTTTTAATTTAATGTAAATATTATTGAAGAAATAACAGCATTGTATAGTTGAGAATCATGGTATTTGAACCACAGCCTCTGACTCCAGTCTAATATTGGACTCCTACAACTGGTTTGTGCTACTGACTTATGTATGCATACTTGCTTTCACAGTTGAGATATGCATTCTCAGTTTGATAAAATTCTATAAAAGACTAAAAAAAGCTAGCTTTAACTTTTAAAGCTACGATAACACTTCTCTTCTGCTGCATACACACCACTCGCATCCCTCAGTCTCTACAATTATGAAACAAGAGCCTGTCAATTAAATTCATGTTGCTTGGAGCTGGGGAAAGAACATAAAAGAACAGAAGAGCATTATGCATACCAGAGGTGCCTATAGTTAGATTTCTGAGTCTTGCAAGTACTCTCTTATTGTCATATTTACACAGCTGTGGGAATGTCCACAGTCTCAAACTCATGCAACCAGCAGTTGAAAGTATCCATTTTGCACCTGTGTTGGTCATTTAAATGATGCCTACTCTGCTCTCCCATGAGTGGGAAATTATTCCATGCCTCAGACTTGTACTGGGAGCCAGAATAGTCCCACTGCAAAGGCCTTTGGCTGTGGTGCTTTACCAGGAGTCCATTAAATATCCTGGACTCCTGGACACACCACATCTGTGCCCTAAACTTGGCACCTTCCTCTCTAATGCCAGCCATGTCTACCAGCTGAACTAGAGCAATGGAAACTAATCCTTTCTTGCCAATTCCAATTATTGCATTTACTGGTAGAGCACAAACCCGAACAATGATGAAAACCCTGTTTGCACAATGTTAAGTGGAGAGCAGCAGTGCCAAACAGGGAGGGATTAAATAATTTAAACTGGAATGTTAAACTGACACTTGGCCTTAATTTGAGGGGTGTCTACTGATGTAGCCTGGAAATATATATTGGAAATTGGAAGCTAACTGTTAAGTGAGTAAAGTTTGCAGACATGCACTGGGATCATAAATATAACAGCCTGGCACATTTGTTTTTCCCTCTATACACTGAGGAAAATTGACTTTTACACGGTGAGATTTAAACCTAGGCATAAGGGACAAAACATATTCTTCCACAGCATTAATTTTCTATCATTGCCACAGACGAAGTGCTGCTTAGACATAGTCTGGAATCATATATAAATATAGGAAACAGTTTGAGCTGTTACACATGCATGCATGTGACCTGACAAAGTTATTGGATATAGATCCAGTTGTGTATGAGTTTTATGTAATTGCAAAGCACCTGCAAGCCCAGATAGCAGAATTATACTTACAGAAATATAGAAGACAGTATACCCTCAGCCATACATCTGAAAATACAATGATGGTGTCTCATCCCTCATATATATAATTCATATTAGCTCCGCTATCTAAAGTGTTATAAGTGAGAGTGAATATAATGGGAAATGGAATGACAGTAAAAGTGTATAGGATATCCTGTATTAGAATCCAAGATCATGTGTATGGCAGTCCTACACTTACAAATGTTGCCACAAGAATGTTAAAATAACACCTGTCTATTTTTCAAGCTCAATGCTATACACTGCACTGAAACAACAGTAAAAATATATTCCCTGTACTAGAATCCAGGACCATCTGTACTCCAACCTTACACTTACACCTGCTGTCACAGGACTAGTTACATGAAATTTTCTAATTTCCTAATCATTCTTAAGGTCTCTGTGTTAACCGCAGAGCAACCCTGCTTAGTGGGATTGCATTGTGCCCAAGAGAATTAACTGACTGTATCCAGCTTTGATTATTGACTGTCTGTGTCTTGTCTGCAGATGTTCGATGGCTGCAGCTGCTGGGGAACCTTGGTAGGAGCCGCACAGCACTGTTTAAAAACAGCTAAGAGACGTTGTGTGATGGAAAACAAAAATTGCAACAATGTATTGTTTTTGACCTTTGCCCTTTTACAGACATCCTGTTTGCAGATGTTCTGTAGGTCTTTTGTCTGCTTCCTGGGTGGGCTACTATTCTAATTTGCACACTGCCACTCTTTGTGTAAATGAGATGAGCACAGCCAAACCTGACATTCATTTTCTCTGTTTCCCATCTTTGCACTAAGTGGTGCATCATGCAAACACTACCCCCCCCAAAAAAATAATAAACAAGTAAAAAAACAAAACAAAAAAAGGAAAAGTAGTTGAAATGAGGAAAAGCAATCTATGACATACACACTACAAAATGTTAGTATACATGAGATATTAATGAACCTTCAGAACACAGTAACAGTGCCTTACCCCTCTTTGCTCCACAAATATCTTTACAGCCAGTAACTGGAATCATTCTGCATACAACCAACTGCCACATCATCTACAGTAATATGAAACCATACAAGTGTTATGTGTACATTTATTATGTTTGGATGAAGTGATCACACAACCAGTTATGAGTATTGCTCGCAAATTTGCAGCTCTATCTTACCTCTCTGTGTTTGTTGGTCATTCTTCTCTTTTCTGACCAGTAATCTGAGACATGCAGTCATAAGCCATTCTATATCATTGTCCTTAATATGTGTGAGGATATTAAATGGCAATAATATAATATTCATTTGCCAACAAATGAAGGAAAGTTTGGATGTTAATGAACAGAACTTGTGAATTGTGTGCGGCTTACTTACATTTTCAACCTTGACAAAATTATATCTGCAGTAGGGCGTCGATTATCTGAACATCAGTTATCTGAACCATCAATTATCCGAACACAGTGGTTTTGTTGTGCACAGAATTTAACATTTGTTGCTTGCTTCTCAAGGGAATGTAGCTGATTTGCTGCTTGTTGAAAGGGAATTTAGCTGATATTTGCTTCTGCTGCTTCACGGAATCAGAATTTAAACATATGCATCAGAGAGAGAGAGAGTGCGTGTGTGTGTGTGTGTGTGTGTGTGTGTGTGTGTGTGTGTGTGTGTGTGTGTGTGTGTGTGTGTGTGTGTGTGTGTGTGTGTGTGTGTGTGTGTGTGTGTGTGTAATACCCCAAGTAGGTATAACTGGTGATTTATGTTATTGCTTATGCTCAAACCCTGTACTTTAGGTACAAGAAACAACAGCCTGATATCTCTACCCCTACTACCACTGAGAAAATGTATAAGGTTGTTTTGGGGATGGGTACAGACCCTATTTTAACAAACAGTGCACTGAGAGACAGTGCATTGGGAGAAAAGGCTTGTGACCATCTTTCAGGAAACGCATGCTACAGTAACACAAAACCTTTTAGTCTAGCAACTTTCTAAGATTATACAAACAATTATGTTGAAAATGTGTCCCTGGTTTTGAGCCTTTGTCTACCCCCCATGAATTTTGCTTTTTTCAGATTTCTTGTGCTACAAAGTTGAGAGATATGGTTGAGTGTCAAGTGCATTTTACAAGAAAGTGATTGTTAAGTCATGTGCTAATGCCTTTAAAAGCATTGTTAGTAGTAAAACAGATAGTATACTTGCTTTGATGCACTAGGCTGCGGGTTTTATTCCCACACTATGCAGATGGATTGCTGATACTGTACTGTGTTGTACTTTAAAGGGGGTGGATGCTGCAGTCCTCAGTTACAGATTTCTTTAATGTGGAATTATTCAAATTACTTTTACTTCTGTAGAGATTGTGCATTGACTGATATTGGTGGATCTAATGACAGAAGCTTGAGTAGACTTTTACTTATGAAATGTTCTGAATTAAGCAGTTTTCTCATTCTTCGTTCATACATTTTGTTTCATTGCTTACTGAAAAAATGTTCGAAACTACAAATTTAAAACATGCTCTAACAAGTGATGCTGTATTATACAGGGATATAATTTAATACAATCAGGAATGTGTATTCATGTATGCATGGTCCTAAAATGTGTAAAGGGCCTATGATTTGAAAAACAGACAAAAGATAAACTTTAGCTACCATTGGCCAGATGCATTTTCTGTGAATGTGAGTTTCAATGCTGTTTCAATGAAAGTGAGTTTCAAGGGCAGAGAAGTTTTAATGCTAAGACTGTTTTCATTGTGAGACTGTATTGCTTTGTTCAGCAAATGTATATTAGTGTTTGTGTTATAAAATTTGAAATAAGTTTCAAATTAAATCCAAATACAATAAGTTTGTAGATTAGTATAATACTAGGCTAACTTCCCCTTTGGGCCATTTTGTGCCTAGTCAACTATTCCTTGTAAGGATCAAACCCTGCTATTTATGTCTGTAAGGTAAACACCTTAACCATTATACTGTGCAGTGTGGGGTACTTTTTAAAGGTTAAATACATAGTGAGTGAGTGGCAGATGCATGCTTTGATGATGAGTCATGTACAGGATGTGACTGATCTCTGGTGCAGAGGAGTGTGGGCTGCCTACATGGTCATACAGTACTGTATTTAGTTCTGTTATTTTTGTTACAGGTGTAATGTTGTGTATATGTCATCTACAAGAAAAAAGGAACTGCAATATTTTACCTTATTGACACAAAAATACAAATTATCAATAGACTAGAAAAGGGTGAAACTGGTTCATCTCTTGTGAAGATTTTCAATGTTGGGAAGGGTACAATCACTGATATGAAAAGAAAAAAAAAAAACGTCATTGAATTTGGACAGTGAACATGGGTTGAAAAGAAGAAAAAAACATGAAAAACCCGAAAGGCAAAAAATGAGAAGAGGCTATGTATTTATGGTTTGTGCAAAGAAGAAGCAAAGGCAAACCTATCTCTGGGTCACTATTGTGTGAAAAGGCACTTGAGTTAAACAAAAAGCTTGATGGTCCATCTGATTTTAAGGCTAGCACTGGCTTGCTAAAGAATTTTAAATGTCATCATGGCATACGAGAATTAGAGGTTCAAGGGGAATCTTTATCTGGTGATTTGCCTGCTGCTGAAAAATTTAAAGAAACATTCTTGGCTCTTTTGGAAAAAGAAGGCTATTCATTAGATGATGTGTATAATGCCTATGAAATTGGTTTATACTGGAAATCATTGCCCCATAAATCATTTGCATGAAGGCGAAAAACAGCGCCCTCTGGTTTTAAAGTTAGCAAAGATTGAGTAAAAATTATGGTAACCGCAAATGCCGCTGGAAGCCATCTCTTATCCCCACTAATGGTCGGCAAAGCCAAAAAGCCCAGATGTTTCAAAAATGTAAAATATCTCCCACTGTGCTACAGAGCACAGAAGAGTGCTTGGATGAAATGTGAAGTATTTCTTGACTGGTATACAAATGAATTCATCCCAAATCTAAAGAAGTTCAGAGAGAATGAAAAGAAAATTGGAAAAGTGGCTAATGTTTGGAATACATTCTCACAAGATAATATTAAAAAGGCTTGGAATACATTGCTAGGTGAAAGAGGAGAAAATGCGAAAACTGATGTTGACACCAATTAGGACCTAAACAAAATTGTGGACATCTGACTGTGACAAAGATGATGCACAAATGTGGTCAGAAAATGATAATTATCCTGGCTTTCAAATTGTGAATGATGAAATGTTGTCATTTGTGCAAGAAGAAGAAAAGGCAGTGACCAATGATTAAGATGTTGGAGAGGAGATGGTGAAGAAAACAGAAAAAGTTGACCAAGTCATGAAGACATTTTTGCAACACTGGAACCTGTTCCTCCTGGTATGAGGAACAAGAAGAAAGCTGTCTTACTCAACTGCTGCGGTTGAAGTGAATGCATGATTTAGCTGCCAAGAAAAGGCTATCACATTTGGTTCAAAAAACAATTCATGTTTATTTTTTATAGTGGATTATATGTAGTTGTGTCCTGTTTGGTATCTCTTATGCTGTAATTTGGCAAATAAATATTTTACTACATTAATATACTGTACTGTTTTGTACTTACAGTAAATTTGTTTTATATTTCTTCTTTGATGTTCATCAAAAGCATTTTTAGTAGTTTTTTTCCAGTTTAATTATATGTTTGATTATCCAAACTATCCTAGGTCCCACGTAGTTTGGATAATCGACTCTCTATTGTAACACTTTCTAAGTCTAACCTGATACATCCACTGGATAAAGGGCAGTCTGCATTACTGCTGTGTGTGTTTTCCTTCTCCCTAACGGTAATTATTCATAGCTGCACTCCAATAAAAAACACTGGGGGAGTGGCTGCACTATGTTTACATCTGTTATACGAAGCTAAGTATTTGGGATTCAGCAATTCTAATGAGTTCACACCTCATTTGCATCTTCACTGTGCTGGCAGCACTGAATCTACACCACAAAAATGCAACCATGTAGCTAGGGAAACTGAAGGTGAGGAGACTTGTTTATGTGGAGAATACAGAAAAGAGGCTATTACTTTTGGATATATCTGCACAGAGTATTACTGAACTTGAGAAGGTATGCTTGCATTTTTCCAGCTACATACAGCATATGCTAAAATGTAATTAAGAAACATCTTTTATATATATAATTTGATTAGCAAAGGCTTTTATACTTTATCTGTATGCATCATTTAGAAGTGTACTGATGGCATGAGCATCATGTTTGTCAGGGCATTTCAAGGGTATAATAATTTGCAATACCTTAACATGGAATGTTCTGTGTAAAATCTGCAGACGTGTTTCAAGAACAGTTCATTTCATAGCACTTTTAGCATTTCAAAAATGGATTGTTATCAGATTGTGTCATTTGCCTGCTCTTTAGGGGGTGGGGAAGCAAAGCATTTCTTTTATGGCTCAAACAAGGACACGTTGCTATTGTTACTCTCCTTTTTCTGCATCCAGCCTGTTCATATTTCAAATCTCCAGACTCTTGTATGTGTTTGCAGTGGGTAATACTGAAATGCTACATTTTCTGTTTTATCCAAGAACAGTGATTTTGCAGTTATGTTTATTTATTTATTTAACATTTGTTTACAGGGAAAGTCCGACTTTGAATGAATACAATTTTCAGTGGAGGCCCAGGGAGAAATGCTCCAGACATGTCTTTCTAATATGGGAGGAAACTGGAGTACCTGGAAAAAAACACACAAATGCAGGGAGGACATGCAGACTCCACACAGAAGGCACTCCAGCTGAGAATCAAATCAGAGAACTTCTTGCTGTGAGGCGACTATGCTACCACTGCATGATATATATGTGTATTATCCTTCTGTCTTTTAGGACACCTAAGACTATGCCACCCAGACATCTCAATCCTTGAAAACCACCCTTCACTGGCCCTGAGAATCAGGTCATTCTTGAAGTTTTTAAGCAACATTGTGTTTTCCTGCTTGAAAGGGGATATGGATATTTGTCAGGTAGAATGCAAATTTGGCAGCAGATCATTGCAAATGTTAATGCAGTTGGTGACCACAGCAGGATATATGACCAGGTGCACCATAGGGCCACAGGCATGATCTCATCTGCACGGAGGAGAGCAGTTGCATTGGCCCATGACTGGATGGGTACTGAGGGGGCTGCTACACAGCCACCACTAACACCAAATGAAGAGTTCCTGTCCACTATCAGGGATCCAGACAGCTCCCAGGAAAGTGCAGAACAGTATGTCCTAGACATTGGTGCTTCTGTTTCAGGGACAGCAAGTATGTCCCAGGAGGAGCTTCCAGGTAGGCTTTTGCATCTCAATTTTTAAATACTGTCATATAGTAAAAAAAAATAAAATCAGTACATTAGTTCTGTTTCACAACAATTTTTTTTTTGGAGGGGGGAGTGAAGATTTTTATAGTTAACAACAGATTCTGATTGATTGCACATGGGCCATTATGTTGGATTTGTCATTCAAGTTCTTGTTGAAAGTATAGTCAATGGACATATAAAGGGGAAAAAGTATTACCCCCTGTGTTACTGATAATTGTGATGATGTTGCCCTTACCTTTTGCTTATCTTCTTCCAGGGCCATTTGGCATACAGAGCATACCATAATCTGCACATGGTAAGCCATACATGTTTATGTCAGTACTGATGAGCAATACAAATAAATATTTTAGTGTGTGATGTTGATGTCAGGACTGTTGTGTGTATTGCTGTACTGTCTAATAGTGGTACTAATGTTATTCTGTTAGCATATTTTGGACTGTAGTAGTGTAAGTATGAATTCTTCCTGTGTTTGTTGTTTATTATTACAGGTGATTTTATAGTGGAAGTGTGGGATTTCTACCACCTGATGTCAGAGTATCAGCAGACTCTGATGATGGTGGCCAAACAGTGGCACAGTTGAGGAGTGCAGAACTTGAATCTGACACTGCAGTTGGCATACAGCCATCCACTGAAATTCCATTGTACACAGCCAGTAGACCTATGCCTGCCCATTCCAGGGAGACCTCAGATATTGGACAGGTGGAGGGCAATGTAGATCATTGAGTATATTGTACCTAGTCAGCCAGTGTAGCTCGACAGCATGTGCATATAAGTTACAGAGCACATGCAAAATCAGTCCCATGTTGTACAGTTAGTCAGAGTGAATGCAGGCATGAATGGAGATGCACATGCGAGTGTGCTTGAAGTAATAATTGAGTCAGTTAGCTTATGAAGTTCGAAGTATATATTCCAGTTACAGCTCCTGATGTGTTTATGTACAATAAATATCTTGAACCCATTACAACACTTTAGCATCTCTTTGAATACATGAGACAAGTGACATGGTGTCAGAATGGGATCTAAATTTAAAGCAGCTTACAAACCATGAGGCACAAAGTTAGAAGTGGAGAAATATACAGATGTGAACTTGTAAACAGGTCAGTGGTTATTCAAAGGTACTTAAACTTGTTTAAATGATTTTTCTGTCACTGAATGTGCAGTGAACTATTCAAAACATTCAAAATATTTTCCGAGATAAATGAAATACCCAAAATAACGACATATTGATAAAAGTGTTTGAAATAATTTCTGAAGTGTTTAAAATGTACAAAAAAGTTAAAATTACTAGATTTTTTTACTATGTACTATTTTTTCACACTAACTAAAGCTATTCAAAGTGTACAGAGTGTTTGCAGAGTTTGCAGTGTTAAAATAAATAATTTTGAGAGAGACTGTCATACATTTCAGCAAAATTAAAAGGAGTCTACTTTATCCTCTCGAAATCTGAAAACCCCGAATACGAATAGTGCGACACATAAAGAGCAAACCGCAAATACGTCGAATGTACTAAACCGTGAAATTTCAAACCTCGAACTGTCATAGTCGGCCAACCCACCACCGCAACACACTACCTACCCAAACGCAATAAAAACAACACATACATACACTAAACAAAACCCTACTTCTAACCCTAAATTAAAGCACCAAAACCCTACTACTAAACCTACACTAAACCCCACATACACAACTTTCTATGCACTATCCTTAACCCCTCCCTAAGCCTAAGGTCTGTAACTACCCCACACTTCCCCCACGGAGCTATACCCAAACAAACTAAATATTCCACACACATACACTTAACAAAACCCTACACTAAACCTTACATACATTACCTACACAAAATCTTATATACACTAACTACCTATGCACTTACCTTAACCCCTCCCTAACCCTAAGGTCCGTAACTATCACACACTTACCTTATGGAGCTATACCGCAGACAGGCCAACTATGCAAATTTGATATTTCTACTTTCGTGGTTTCGTTCGTTCACCGTATTCGCGGTTCGCTCTTTATGTGTTGCGCTATTTGTATTCAGGGTTTTTGGCTTTCTAGCGGCTAAAGTAGACCCAATTAAAAGTACCAGGTCTATACTTATGTTTAAAAGACATTTGTTGTTATGGCAGAGGAATTTTGAAGATCTGAACCACTGGTGTTTGATAATAATATTGCAGAGAACTGGTGAGTGTTTGAACAAGAATATGATATTTCATACAGGCTACATTTTCTGATAAAGATGCATGTACAAGAGCATATATACTTCCTAATTTAGCTGGCTCAGAGGACACTGAGTGAGAACATTAATTTGTGTATGCACATATCATGTATGCAGTGGGGGGGAGAACCACCATATTGAGATACAGGTCAAAATGCCAGAAGACCTTGAGTGCTTAAAATGTAAATTGAGAGAAATGTGTAACCCTCAAATGAATATTACAATGGAAAGGCACAAATTTTATGCAAGAAATCAAATGTCCGGTGACACTGTTGCAGCATATATTACCAACTTAAGAAATAAAGCTAAAACATGTAGATTTGGTGATCTAAGAGATGAGTTGATAAAAGACTGTCTTGTATGTGGTGTTAATAATGATGCTGTGAGAAATATTTTGCTTCGAGATAGTGAATTAACATTCAGCAAAGCCACTGAAATTTATCAAATACATGAGATTACAGAAAAGCATATGACTATGCTGATGAATGAGAAAAGCATGTTTGCAGTTGTGCTAGTAAGAATGTTGACAGTGTACAACAGAAAGTTAAGATGAAAAAGAAATATAAACCGAATTGCAATGCCACACCCAACCTCATTGTTAACTGTCACAACTATGGAGGCAGTCATGAACCCAAAGGGGAAAAGTGTTTAACTTTTGGTCAGCAATGTCACAAATGAAAAGGTGGAATCATTTCAAAAGGCTTTGCAAGTCTAAAGTGCTACAGACTTATGTTCAAAGGGAGTATCCAAAGAAGCAAGTAGATCAGATAAAGACTGTAGCAAACTCCAAGAGGTGTGAGCAAACTTCCTATGTTGATGGTGTCTCTGCAACTGATGAAACAGTTAATACAGTAGATTATCAGTTTTCAGCAAAGAGTGAAATATTTTGTACTGTATAAATTAATGTGAAACCCGTAGAGCTTAAAGTAGACACTTGATCCAAGTGCAATGTTATATCAGCACAAATGTTTGCTAAAGTAAAGGCTGGTGAGAAACTTGATTCAGCAAAGTGTGCAAAACTAGTTGCTTATGGTGGTGAAGAGATTCAGACTGATGGCACAGCAGTGCTTGCATCCCATTCTATTGGAGACAGCTATGATTTGCAGTTTTACATAGTCAAAAGACACATGCAGTCACTGTTAGGCATCAAAGACAGTTTGAGAATGAGACTGATTTCATTTAATAAAGAGGTCCACCATCTAAGTATGAACAGCATTATAGTTTTACACAGAATATTTTTTGTGAATATGCTAATATTTTGAAAGACGAGCTTGGAAAACTTCCAGTCACATATCCCATGAAGTTAAACCATGAAGTAAGCCCAGTTGTCAGACCAGCAAGGAAGATTCTGGTAGCAATGCAGAGCAAAGTAAAAGCAGAACTTGACAAAATGGTAAATTTAGGTGTCCTTGCTCCAGTAGATGAACCGACTGAATGGGTATCTTCATTGGTCATAGCTCATAAGAAAAGCTCAGATGATATTCAAATATGTATTAATTCAAGAGACTTAAACAAAGCACTTAAGTGTCCTCATCATCCAATGCATACAGTTGAAGAGGTAACCTGTCTCTTGCCAAATTCCACTGTTTTCTCAATCTTAGATGTAAAAAGCTCTTTTTGATAAATTTCGCTGGATTACAAATCTTTATTGTTAACTACATTCAGTACACCATTTGGTAAATACAGATTTTTGAGAATGCTATTTAGAATCAATTCTACCAGTGAAGTCTTTCAACATTCCATGGAACAATTTTTTTTCCGGTTATCCACATGCTATTATAGTAGACAACATTATTGTTGAAGGCAAAAGATGAACATGACAGAAATCTTAGCAAAGTTCTAGACCATGGGCATGAAGTAAATCTTAAACTGAATCCTCAGAAATGTAAATTCAAACTGAAAGAAGTTACTTATGAGGGGCATTTGTTTACCAGTTCTGACTTACAACTAGAGCCATCTAAGCAAGCAGCAATTCTTGAAATGCCAGTTCCAGAGGATGTCACATCTTTACAACATTTTCTAGGTATGGTCAACTATTTAGGAAAGTCCACCCCAGACTTGAGTGAGCTCTCCTCACCAGTAAATGAGCTGACACACAAAAATGTAAACTGGTCCTGGGTGGAACAATACCAAAGAGCATTTGATATTTTGAAGGAGAAAATTGACAGTCCACCCACATTGAGATATTATGATGTTCATGAACCTGCAACTTTTTCTTGTGATGCTTCAGGGTATGGTCTTGGCACAGCATGTCTTCAGGAAGATGTACCAGTAGCCTCTGCATCCAGAACTTTAACACAAACAGCAATGCAGTATGCACAAATAGAGAAAGATTTTGGCAGTAGTGTTCTCATGTTTGAAGTTCATTGATTATATTTATGGCAGACCTATCCAAATAGAGACTGATCACCAACCTCTAGTGACAATTTTGAAAAAGCCAATGCATGCCTGCAATTCATGATATTAAAATTGTAAAAGTACAATTTCAATATTGTCTACACATAAGGCAAATACTTATATACCTTGCTGATGCTTTGTCAGGAGCACCCAGACAAACGACAGAGCCGCATGAAAATGAACAGCAGACTTTGAAGTCATGGGAGTCAGAAATTTTTCATCATCACGCCTTGATGAATTAAGAAATCACACAGCTTCAGACCCAATTCTCCAGAAGCTGAAAAATGATATCTGTCAAGAATGACCAACACGGCAATCCAGTTTACCACTTGACATTCAGCAGTATTTTATATACAGAGATGAACACATGATGGAAAATAGACTCATCATGAAAGGTCCAAAAGTGGTAATTCCTAAAGCATTACAGCAGTGATATATCAAAATTTTGCATTGTGGTCACCCAGGTATTGATTCAACCAAAAGAATGGCAAGAGGCATTGTATTTTGGCCTTCTATGTCCAAAAGTATAGCGAAAGAAACTATAGCATATTCAATTTGAAACAGCACCAAACTGCATCAACAAAAAGAACCACTTCAGCTACACCAGCTTCCTGAATTGCCATGGTCGACCGTTGCTACAGATATTTTTGAATGGAATGGTCAGGATTACTTAGTATTAGTAGACTCTTAATTAAATTGGTTTGAAATTGACCTGCTTCCTAACTTGACATCCATGACAGTCATTACAAAAGCAAAGAGACATTTTTCTGTCCATGGTAGTCCGCACAAAGTCATGTCTGACAATGGTGCACAGTTAACAAGTCAGCAGTTGAAGAAATTTGCTGATTCTTAGGACTTTGATCATATTATCACTAGTCCTGAGTATCCCCAATCCAATGGGTTAGCTGAACGTGCAGTTCAGAATGCAAAGCACTTGTTGGAGAAATCCCCCTACTATCACTAGGGAACAGATCCTTAATGATCTCTCTAAGACCAATAACACTGTATTAATGGGCCCAGACAATATCCCAGGATGCCTTCTAAATAGCATGAAACAAGACCTATCAGGGCCTCTGGAATTATTATTTAACTGTAGCCTTCAATCAGGCTTTGTGCCTTATGAAGGGAGAATGGCAACAGTCATCCCTCTGCAAAAAGGTGGGCCATCTACAGACCTTGGAAGCTACAGACCCATAGGTCTCACTAGTCTTATATGTAAAGCCATGGAAAGAATTATCATGAAGATGATCAATATAGATATAGTAAACCTCCAGAGACTGGACCCAACCCAGTTTGGTTTCGTCAAGGACAGATCATGCCTACTCAGCCTGGTGGACTTCTTTAAGAAGGTCAACAAAGCAATGGATGAGGGCAAATTCATTCACACTGCACACCTTGACCTGGCCAAGGCATTTGACACAAAACCCCACTCAGTCATTGTTGACAAACTCAGGAGGTTAGGTACAAACCCATATGTCACTTGTTGGTTAGCCAACTGTCTCACAGACAGAACTCAGGAGTTTAGAATTGGGGAGTCCAGCTATAAAAAGAGGCCAGTCACAAATGGAGTCCCTCAGGGATTAGTCCTTGGACCACTCATTTTTGGCATTTACTCCTCAGAAGTCAAGGCCAATGTCAGTGGTCTCTGGCTGACTAAATTTGCTGAAGGACTGCAAATGAGGAGCTGTAATTGAATCTCACACTGACGCAAATGTTCTTCAGGAGGGGCTGACACAGACAAACAACTGGTGTCAGAGCCATGGACTAAAACTAAATGCAAAGAAATGCATAATAGCATCCTTTGGGAAGTCATCCATCCCTGGTAACTATCATATTGACAAAACACCCCCTGCAGATGACCAGTAGTCAGGGGCTTAGGGAAGCACATAGTAATCTAGCCTTTGACCATCATATGTCTACAGTGGTGAGGAAATCATTCTATGTTGTGCAACTTATAAACAAAGGTATGACATCTAAGTCTAATGAAGCCATTGTTCCACTGTATTTGGCATTAATCAGACCTATCATTGAGTACAATGCCTCCTTTGTTATGTACCTAACCAGGCATATCCAACAATTGAAATGTACACAGAGGTTCCTCACTAAAAGAATACAGAACATAAGTAAAATGTCCTATGCAGACTGCCTCAAGGGCCTATCCCTGTATTCTGTCTCCGACAGACTTTTGAGGGGAGATTTATGCCTGGCATACAGGGCATTGTCAAACCCCACTCTGATGTACCTACTGCATATCCACCAAACAAACAGCACCAGAATTACCCATTCTAAACACTCAAACCTTGGCTGTGATATAAATAGGACCTGGAGAGATAGGTATGTATCCCAGAGACTACCCCATCTATGGAACAGGCTCCCCATCCATGTTAAGCAGAGTTCCTCCTTAGCCCAATTCAAGTGCAACTTGGATAATTGGATGGGAAACTGGAAATTCATACCTGGTTTGGCACCTATGTCTCTAATGGATACAGGTAACCTATAAATGGTTCATCCCCCAGGCCCATGCTTACACTTATCAAGGGTATCAGAACTTGTTAGATATTTGGGATGCATGGCTAGGTTTAAAAAGGCCCTTGTAGTCATTAGCCTAGTAAAGGACCTTGTAGTCGTTAGCCTAGTAAACACCTATAAACCTATAAACCTAGGATACCAATGCTTTCCTTAACTTACTCAATCTCAGAAACATTCCTCAAGACAACTTGCTTGGTTCACCTGGTCAGAAATTGATGTCAACACAGACTAGAACAAGTCTTCTAATCAGTAAACAATTGGTAGTATCAAACACAAAGAACAATAGAGCGGTCAAGGCTCAACATTTGAGATAACATCAGTCACAAATGTTGTACTATGATAAAACCAGTAAGTCCCCTAAACCATTATTACAAGGAGAAGTTGTGAGAATGCAAACATCTAAAGGGTATGACCGAGTGGGTATCGTCAAATACCTTTGTGAGAAAACAAGCTCTTACATAATTTAATCTAAAGGAATGGATTTTAGAAAGAATCAAAGACATATATTATCAGTTTCTGAACCAGTGATGTACCAGATTGCCTGTGCCAGTGACTCTATCAAAATGACTCTACACTTGTTTGAATTCCAGAGGACAGTGCAATTTCTTCAAGTAATCTTGATGTAACCTTCTGAAGGTCCAGTTTTAGGTAGAATAAGAAGTTTTCCTTTACCTATATCTTTAGATACTTATGATATCAGAAACATTATCAGTAAAACTTGTAATATCATACTAGGCAACAGTGATTTAAATTCTGTTATTGGGTCTGAACCTAAGTTTAGCCATAAGAAACATTTTCATTTAAGAAAGCTTTTTGAGAACATTTCTATTGAAGTCGTTACTAAGAACAATGGGGTGTTCGATGTAATGTTTGAAAAATTTTGCAGGCTTATCAACAAAGGGTCAAATGTTGTGTTGAGGCACAATGAGATACAGTTTTGGGCAGAAAGTAAGTTCACTTGCAATTCCAGATTCATTGTTTATTTAGCTACATGTGAAACATGCCATTGTTTCTATGTAGGTAAAATTTACAGAAATCTCTCAAAAAGAATTTGTGAATATGTGTCAGCCATGAAAAAGAAGGATTCCACCAATGTCTTATGCAAACATTCACTGGCTTGTTCTAATTTTAAGAATTTTTTTTTTGTTGATTAAGTTACACCCAGTCCTTTTTGATGAGATATTAATTGCCTCTTAGAGGTGAGGGAATTAAACTGGCAGATACTTTTACAGGCTGACAAATTACCATGTTTAAATGAGAACATTAGTATTAAGTGCTTGCTTAATTTTAAGCAATACTTCTTAGATTTATAAATATTTTATTTGTCATTTGTTGCTCGTATTATATGTGCATTAATTAATTATTGCTTTCAACATACACAGTTCTTAAAGCATATTATTTGACTGATAAAACTTTAATAACTATGTCTGTTTACATCATATCATGTGACTAGTGATGTAGTTAAGGTAGGTCCTCCATTTTGTTTTTAGCTCTGATGAAGTTCATGGTTAAATCTGAATGAAAGCCTTAGCTTAAATGTTGGTCCTGAATTATTTGTTCTTTGAATAATATGATTACTGTATACTCTCTCTCTCTCTCTCTCTCTCTCTCTTGCTCTCTCTTTATCTCTTTCTTTATATATACCAGTCATAACCAATGTGTTTTGAGATAAGGATGTCAGCAAATTCATCTTGAGAACAAACCTCGAGAGGTGAATCTTGTCATCAATGTGAAGAATGCTTAACATTCTAGATTATGATCAGAAAGTCCTATTCATAATTGTTGTAGCAACTGGAACATTACCTCTTCTTGTGTAGTACAAAGGGAAAAAAAAACTATAGCAGAGGTAAGTGTTTTATAGCTTGAAATGCTGCAACACATTGACCACTGCCACACAAAGCTCAGCAACATAAACACATTGTTTACATTTAAAAATGTATGAGCAAAGTGTTTCATTTAATTTAATTACTTCCTGATGCTTTTAGCTGTGGCCACTGAGCACTGTTAAGTGCAAGACCAAGTGCTTAGTAGTGATAAGGGGTGCAAAACATGTCTGACATCAGAAAGGTGCTTTCATGCAAGTTTTGAAGATCAATTACAGCTCTCTCTCTCTCTCTCTCTCTCTCTCTCTCACACACACACACACACACACACACACACACACACACACACACACACACACACACACACACACACACACTTATGTGAGATTTGGAGCTGATGGTACCACAGCCAAGTTAATATATATTTTGCAGACCTGTAGCCTGTATATTTATCATAACATTTCTCCTAGCACTAAATTCTTTTTTGAAACATTTAAACATACATTCATTCATTCACCCTCTACCTAAAGTTCCCCAATACAATGTAGTTAACAACTGTGGATCTATATCAAACAGTAATTCTTCAGCAAAAATCCTGGAAAAAATCCTTTATAAACAAAATGTAGATTACCTTCAAAAATATGTCATTCTATCCGAGAAAGAGCATGGATTTGAACCAAAATATAGTACCATTACTGACATTATCCTACTGAGTTGTAACATATTAACTAACAGTGAGGGAACCCTGCTGAAAGCAGCAGTCTTTGTAAACTTAAAATTGGTTTTGAAACTGTCAGTCATCACCTCCTCTTTGAGAAGATATTTAAATGTCTAGGAGTGTATGAAACATTAATAACTTACCTCAAGCACAGAATTTACCATCTTCCCAAGCAACAAAATTCGATTTAGGTATCATCAATATAAGAGCCCCATAAGGGTCAGTATTTGCCTCCCAAATTCTCCCTCCTTATGCAGTATCTGCCCTGGGAACTACCCAATGTTAAAGTGCTTTCTTTACACTAATAATAAAGTTCTAACAAAAGCAAGCACATCCACAATCTGACCTCAATAACATACTGTAATCTAGCCTAACAAATGGACTTGACTAAACACTAATACCTTTTGTTTAAGTATGCCAAAAGAAAAATCTCCTGCTCTATTCTGCATGCCCAAAGACTCATGGCAGAGGATGCTCTTTAATCTACAGGATCCATATAACAAAGTTTGGCAGTTAACAATAGCAGTTATTTGGGAATGATACTAGACCAAAACTTATCTTCCTTTCTCACATAGAAACTATAACACAAAAAGTCTTAAAAAATCAACAAAAAGTCACACGCAATATATCCCATCTACTTACCCTAAAAGCCAGAAAATCTAAAGCAATCTAATTACCATAAAAGCCAGAAAATCTAGAGTGATCAATGCAGTTTTTCCCAGACTAGAATATAGTTTCCATTTATTATCTTGCAAAACTCACAGAATACAGAATTACTGCAAACATAAAAATACAATTTTAAGATTTATTTATTTATGTGATTATTTATTTATTTATTTGACATTTGTTTAGCAGGAAAGTTCAACTAAGTAGGTCCCCATTTTCAACAGAGGCCTGGAGAGAAAATCTCCAAGCAAAAAAGTAACAAAATTACAGTATTTACATTGTTTACATCGCTTGTTACAGAGCAATATCAGGGATTTCGTACAGACCAAGGAATATACATTAATGGACAAAACGAACATTTTGTATATATAGATTAGAACAAACTTGCAAAAAGTTACATACTCTAGATTGCCATGATGAAGGTAGACATTACAATTATATGATACAAGTAGAAATATTCTATTTAGCTGAATGAGTGTATTATAGTGGCGTGATTATTGTATAAAGCTTCTAGAACAGGACTGAGAAAAGGAATTACAGAGGAGGGAAAATATGCAGTGGGAGGAGTTTGTTAAGAGTATAATGTGGGGTAAG